>NC_135554.1:5022974-5197974 GCF_964340395.1 Glandiceps talaboti
TAATTTTGGTATATTATTATGTAACAGTGTACAAATACCATTTGTCATCATGGTTGTCATGGTTATTGCCAACGACTTATTTGTATACGACTGTCTTTCATAATAAATACAACACTAAAAAAACTCAATGTTACTAATTATGATAGATATGATTGATGTGATATGATATGATATATGATACGATACGATACGATACGATACGGTGCGGTGCGGTACTACTGTACGGTACAATACAATACAATACAATACAATACAATACAATACAATACAATACAGTACAATACAATAAAATACAATACAATACAATACAATACAATGCGATACGATACGATACGATACGATACGATACGATACGATACGATACGATATGATATAATATGATTGATACGATATGATATGATATGATATGATTGATACGATATGATATGATATGATATGATATATGATATGATATGATACGATACGATACGATACGATACGGTACGGTACGGACGATACGATACGATACGATACGATACGATACGATACGATATGATATGATACAAATTGGTCATTTACTATAACGGTTGTCGCACTTCATTGATCTTTGTATTATTTTATAATATGACATATCTACATGTATATGATCCGTAGACGGTAGTTTTCACTCTGAAGTAATTAATGCATCCCTGATGTCTACTAATACCAAATAAATCAACGTTGGGTAATAACATAATATGAAGATGCAAATATTGATAAGTACCATTTATTATGAATTAATATATACTATGAACGTACGGTTTGATATCATTTTAACCTCTATTTCAAAATTGTGATCCCCGATTTTTGTCTTGGGTTAGGATTTTCTTGAACAAAGCATTGGCTTAGAAATTCTATTTCTGGCGCACACACAACATTTGAGATTGTATCATATTCAGTAAGAGTGCAGTGTATGTACAATAATGATCACAAATTGACAATTTAAAAAGTGTGGACATGCAGTGATTTGCTCTTTAATACGAATTCTGGCCTAAAATTTCATAAACTGGGTTAACATAGAGTATGGAAGGTATCACTAGAAAACGTGAAATTTGAAATTAACGTGCACTTCATCACTGACCTAATTACTTACGATGCAATTTTACAATTGAATGTAGTTAGTTCTTTATTATGTTTACCTTTTCACGGTACAAACAGAGAATAGTGTAGGCTAGGGGGTCTTAAAATCACTACCTGGTCATTCCCCCACCAGTTAAATTTCCCGAAACAAGTTCATAAGACTAGTAAACGACAAAAAGACACTCTCCAATTATACAAATTATCTAGATCACATATACAAGGTATATGATGTTAACAATGATTTATATTCTAGGTACCTATATTTTAGACAACCTCGCCCACAGGTTCGACAAAATAGCTGAGTATGATATTATTTCTGTTTACTGTACTAGTATTTTCTAATGTTTCCTTCGATTATAACACACTGATCTGTGCCAGTATATACGTGACTATTTTGAAGGTCACTTTTCGTTATTTATGTACCTCCCAGTAGTACACGAAAAGTAGTCTATTTTATTGTAATACGACATTGGGTTATTAAATTTTAGTTTAATATTATATTGTTATTTATTGTTAATAATCACATCACATAGTTCACTCGCTCACAAATTAGTAATACATACTGACGACATATACATATCGCAGTATCGTATATATACAATGCTTAACGGTATTAAGGAATGAGCGAACTTTAAGGCAAGGCCCAAGGAACAGGGGCCTGAGTTATTTGGGTGAATATTTTGACCTCTAATCAATACTGTAACGCCCCCCCCCCCACACACACACAAACGGAAATGTACCATTTTTCTAGTGTACCCTTATTTTGTCCTCACCCCTGCCGTAAATTCTACTTGTTTCCTTCAATACATCGAAGTATTAGAATACTACACAGAGCCAAAATCAATACTACTCGTTAAAGTTAGATTTATGATCGATTAAAAATTAGTCAGAAAATAGCACATTCGTCACCAGTACTGAAAATACTGTGCCCAGAATAACGAAGAGAGTTATCGCCAAACAAACATTCTGAAGCACTCAAAAGTACACGTTTCACATTTAAATGGACGTCTTTCAAAAGTTATGATGATAGCGGATTTGGTTCAAACAGAATTGTTATCTTTTGAACTCTAATGACGCTTTCCTTTAAAAGAAGAACTACAAAATGTTATCACTGAACGATAGAACGTGTTGTATGGGTTGTAGTACAAAACTATCAGAAAACCATTATGGCAGCCAAATTTGACGGAAAATAAAGCATACGCACTTTTGAATTTGCAATTACCAACTTCGGTCTCGTATTTCCTGATTATCATTTCTGTTTGCGTGTTCATTAGATAGTATATGACCTAACAACTCAACGACGTGCAGGTCTGATGTGTGTCAGATTGTCCTCGTCGGTTGTAACGCAGACTAGACTGTCTGTGGTTGTAAGGTTTTACATGATAATCACATGACTCGTTGGAAGCGCGCCAGATTGGTACAAAGGCAGCAGACGATTGTTAGGTCAGGATGGTCGATATAATGTACATATAGTCCTGGCATATTAATCATTTTTTGAAAAAATATAAATGTATTCAAAAGAAACTTGTCGAAACCCTTCCAACCAAACAAATCAAGACTATTAAAAACAATAACACAGTTTGTGCCACATTGAAAGAAAATGCTATAATTTGGAAAAAAAAATAAACCGTCGGAGTTGAAGGTTAGACTAATTTAAGCCTGTTCAGATAGTATGAGGCAAAGAGAGGAAAATATTAAGCCTGTACACTCAAACATAATGAAAAATGTCGTACCTCTTCCAGAGTTATGATTCACTGATATGGTATACATACGTATAACATATTGTGTTTAAGTTGTCAACAGAGGGCGCTCTTCAATTGAAATGGGCTTAAACATTCATGAGGGCTTGTAAATGTCAGTTTAATATCGCCAAACACAATGTTCACACGTGGTGAGAACGTGATATTCACCGTGTTGTAGTTGCAACTGAATGTAATAGAAAGATACTAAGAATAAAAGTCTAAAAGATATTCAAAGTAGAAAAGTTTATTAAAATAGTGTATACACCAACCATAAGTGATGTACATTGTATCATTACTGACTCTGTACACACACAAAAAAGATATTGAAAGTGTAAAATTCAAGCATTTAAAGTGACATAAGTCATATACACGTTGTTTTAACTGTAAATGATAGTAATAAAAAGTAAGTAAAAACTAACTCTCAACTCTGTGATTGACATGTCCTTTTCTGGGCGCACTTGTAGAAATAAAGATATAAAAAGTATTTCTTCTGAATAAAAAAGTTGGTAATTTTAACAACTCAATATAAAATGTTATATGAAATTTATTTCCTTTCTATAAACTCTAATAAGCTGAAACATCTTCGTTTTAGTACGTACTCTTTACCGACATCCGAATAGTTTCTATCTCACTGACTTTTAACAGCAACGTTTAACCATATAGGAATCGAGGGCAAGTTTAGTACGTCATGACACTGTATACCTAAAAAAAATATGTTCTGCTTACAAATGTTTTTTTCAAGTAAAACACGTATATTATCAAAATACACTCCTTTGAAGCTGCACAGGAAGTTAATAACGTAACTTAGATAACTACTTCTTGTAAAAAATGGCAAATCTGTGGAAACACAGGATAAATTTTTCTGTAAATATTAATAGGAAATTATGATGTTAAATATATGTAAATGTAATGCCTTATATTCTTGTAAACGTTTTCATCCTGTGGCAATAAATTCATGAAAAATTGAGCAACTATATATTATCTTAGTTATATATATGATTTCCAAGGCTCTTATTTACACCAATGGTGGTAACAAATATGTGTTCACTATAATAAATATATATAATAAATATCACAAGTAGACTGTACTATATCAGGTACTTCGATCAGCAAACGATTATCATAATGTTCAAAATTACTCTAAATGGAGACTTTTGATCTATTGACTAAATTTGATTATGAAATGATGATCAACTTGAAAACCTGGCGAAACAATATCAAGTTTATTATTTCATATAGTCACTTAATGCTATAACAATGGTGAGAGTCATAGAACTTTATAAAAAATGATTTTAACATCTAAAATTGTCTGAGAATGAATATTATGTTATTATATAAAGAGGTTTTTTCTTTATATGTTTTGAAGTTCCCAGGCTAGATGTTTTGGCAAAACTATGACGTCATCAGTTATTACGTCATTGGCACTGTCGACTCCAGTTTTCTTTTCCTCGTCTTCGACTTTGTTTTTCTTCTTGCATAGGAATACATAAAGTAGTGATCCCAAACACACTGACAGGACACCAGCTGCAATTATACTGCCAATACTAATGCCGAGTACAAACCACAAATCACTGTTTTGTCCGGCATGTGGTTCTATCCTATTTGAAGAGGTCGTGGAATCTGACGGACATATTACCATACCGGCACCACCTTGTGTGACGTCACCAAAGGGTTTGCAAATCAAATTGTTGTTGATATCGTCTTCAAATGTTGCGTTCGGAGATGCTGTAATCAAATTTGAAAACGAAATTTTAATATTTTCAATTACATTTTCCCTTTGCATTGTATATTTTCTTTTTTGGAAAAATATATGATTCTTCAGAAACTTTGTGACAACTTGAAATGATTAGTTCAGTCTACTGCGCATACACGGTATGTAAGCTTGCGATTCATGTTTACGCTAAAGTAGATCGAACATAGATATTTCAAACAATTTTTTTTAAAAAATGTGATAGCATCAATACCTAAATTGAACTCATGACACAACCGAAGAATAATTATGAAATTCTAGTCTGAATAAAAATAAAGTTCAAGAATTTGTCTCAAATATTTTTGGCGGGAATGATATCTATCAGAATTTGCGATAAACTGGTGATGACGTCAGGCACGCATGTTATGATCAAAGTCTGATTATTTTTCACACTTGATCGCATAGAAGCAACGGTCTCTGCACAATTAGAACAGCGTGCAATCTTTTCATCAATCGCGCCAATTGTTATTATTTTGTGAAAAAAATCGAATTCCAGCTGTTTTATTCTTTCTTAGTTTTATTCATGCCAACACTGAAACTCTGCAAATAGTGGGTCGAGTTATGATTATTGTTATGGTGACTTTTGTACCGCTGTCTAAAATGAATGAAACTCCAACTACACTGAAATAAACATGATTTTATCCTACATATCATTCTTTCATCTGACATAATTGTCAGTTATTAATTAAAATTGACATGATTTTAAAACTGCCGAGGTTCTAATCTAATTTAAATATATATTAATTTGTGAAAATACCACTCACCTTTCTTGAAAATCACGCATATATATTTATAAAGATGACAGTCGTTCTCTGGTATAGTTACATTTACCGTTAGGTTTGTATATGTGACATAGCCCCAGGGATCAATGGATTCTTCTATATTGCTGTTCTGAGAGTCAAGACTTTCAGTCAACTCAAATTTGAGGACGGAATCTAACGTGTTGTCATTTCCCACAAAGATGTTGAAAGCCAGGTTGTCTGTTCCACCTTGAACAATAGCGCCCCCAGCGTTGTGAAGTTGAACTGCAAACTCAATCTCTGTGGCTGTGTCATATTGGTAGATGGGAAAGTCTGGACTTTGAATGTTGAACTGAGTCGGGATTACATCTAAAAATAATTTGATAAAACAGTAGAAAGTATAAGTTATGTGTATATATGAGGGTCGTTTTCTCAATTTCGTAAGAATGCGATTTGTAATTGTATCAAGTGTTTTGTGGTCATTAATTTTAAACCTGTGGATACTGATGGGACAATTTATTCAAGTGACCAATTCACTAAATATTGGTCAATTGCTTATAAAAAGACAGTGAATCTGTTAATTAGTGGTCATTATCATCCGTAGATGGTGTAGTGACAATGTTTTAATCTTAAGCAAAAGCTTGCGCTTGAATCTATCGCCATATTAAAACTGTTAGTTTGTAACTGTAGTATCATTTTTCGATCAAATAACCCCAATCTATTCACTGAAAATTGTTAAAATACCAGTAATTAGACAAAGTACATGTTAATCAGTGGTCAATCTGATCAATTAGTATTGCAATAACAGGACTGGTTTAAATCGTGATCGTTGTTGAAGGCACTGACTTTTGGGTACGGACCCAAAAATCAATAATTTGATTTGATTTATCATGTATACAGCTACAAAGACGTGTAAACCCATAGGCGATTCATTACTATTCAGGGTATACCATACGATATTAGGAGAAATTAGTTGTTGTACCTAATTATAACAAAACATTTAAAACGTTTTCAAAAAAATAGGTACAGCTGCTTTAATTTGATACACAAATTTCTATTTCACTAGTGTAACAATTTCATTGAATTTCTGCATCTCAGTTTTCTGTGTTAAACACAATTGATCTAAAAAATCAAAAAGTGATGGCTATGGTTGTTTTGGGATGTACTGAAGGTGGGAGTGGGGCTATGTATATCAAGCTTACCTGCAGAACAGTCTGTTGGCCCCACAGATTCACTAAATAATCCATTCACAAACGGTAAGCAGAAGAAATCATTATCTGAGTTATCGTCTGAGTATACGTCGTTGGAATGGTGTTGTAACGTAATACATAGATGACTGTGTGTTGCACATTTGCCTGCAGGATAGTTAATAACCGCAGTCGGCCAAGCTGGTACCTGGTACAGTTGGTTGCTATTGGCGACAATGCCGTTCGAACGTCGCATTTCAACGTCGTCGTTGAGGGAGAAAGTTGTAACTTTCACTGGGTCAAGCATTTTGCCCTCCTCGTCCAAGGCAGCGATGTACATTGCCATGTCGTATAGAGGTAGAGAGTCGGACGGTAGGTCGTCAGGACCGTTGTTACGGACAGTGATTGACATAACACTTATTGTTACATTCGTACCACTTTGAAACACAACGTTAAATGGCATGGGGTTGAATATGGTATAAATTTCTAGCTCCAAATCTAAAAATATAAACAGGAAAAATGCATGTATGAGTTTTCGACTTTTTGAATTATTTACCAACAGAAGTAACAACTTGAGCAAGAACAATAACAAAACACACATTTTAAAAAGACACTAAGTTAGAGAATTAGAGAGTTAGAGAGATTGACAGGATAGGATAGGATTACACTTTATCATAAGGTCACATACATAGCCAGACATAGACAGACAAACATGCTGACAGACAGACAGACAGACAGACAGACAGACAGACAGACAGACAGACTACAAGGAAATCGAAAAATCGTCAAAATCGTTGTCGATGTCCCACTTCCAACAGTTACTGGTTTGCTAAAACGACAGTGTCATATACATGTCATACTGAGGTTGTCAAAACCACCTACTAAAATTACAAATCTCAATAAATGGTGTTAAGTTACTCACCTGAAAGTACCGATGGGGTCACTGGTACTGGATGACACCATACCAATAAATATAAAACTGGTATAAACCTCGCGTAAATTGACATCTGACAAAAAAGAGAGAAGAAACTGTGATAAAATATAACGTACCATCATAACAAACTGTATTGTAATCTTGCTTATGATAATATACCACAGACTATAAATATGTAAATACAGAATACAACTACTTCTGTACTTGAATATACCTCAGATTATGTACCTATAAATACCACTAGAATATAATAGACCAGGTGCATATATCCTCAAACTAGTTCAATATTAGAAATCATGATGACACGATCGTTTCTAAAGAGAAAGGGTCTTGTGTGAAAGAAAAACAGAAAGGGTAATTCCTATTTGATCTCGGCTTTTTATTCTTTCTAAATGCTTTAGGGGTGCACCTTATTGATCGGGGTATATACAAAATGTACTGCTATGTTGTAATTACTTATCTGAAGGATAGTTTTGTTGTTAGAGGCACATATTAGTATTATAACCTGAGAGGTAATAGTAAGGTGAATAAATTTAGATTTCGCGAAATTCCCACCCAAGGTGAAAGTGTTATAACCAAAATATGGTTAACATTGTCTGTCCAAAGATTGCGATTAAAATGTATCCGAAAATCAACGATAATATGATGGTGATACTGTGAGAGTAAATTTACATACATTACTATTTATGGCTAGAGCCTTCCTAACGGTGTATTGGTCGTCTTGTCTCTTGTCGAACCAAGATTTCCTCTTTCAGAGTTCATATGACAATTTCAGACAATAACTTGCTCTCATTCAAATGTATTTATTCTACAGAGCAAACCCCAACGTCGTTGTAGGGACGAGTACATGCAATGTTACTATATACATGTATATTTAATTGCACCGAGTGGTGCTATGTTCGCCAAGCAAATCGAGTTCAAGGCTTGGAGTCAGGTACATGTCGGTTCAATTTGTAACTCATAACTTGCCCAGGTCATAGAAACCAGGTCGTTGACCCTGTCAATTAGAAGACGACGTGGTCACACAAACAAAATAGGTGTTACTTATGTCGGATCAACTTGTCTTTACAAAAAAAAAGAGAAAATATTTCAATGCGTTGATTAATTATTATCATAGTTTTTACCGTACTATTTCGATGTACTTTGTGTATAATGAAATTATTACAAACTAAGCTTACTTGCTCAGAATTCAATAGACGGCAAGACAATTGTAATGCTAAAGTTGTAGTGCTAACTGCTAAGTTGTAGTGCTAACTGCTAAGTTGTAGTGCTAACCGCTAAGTTGTAGTGCTAACTGCTAAGTTGTAGTGCTAACTGCTAAGTTGTAGTGCTAACCGCTAAGTTGTAGTGCTAACTGCTAAGTTGTAGTGCTAACCGCTATAAGTTAGCAGTTAGCACTACATCACTGCTAAATATAATTATGTAGTGATAGTGTATATAGTAGTAATGGTATTCAGAATAAGCCCAAGGGAAAATCGACATAAGATTGCAAACCATAGCTTATAAATGGTTGCTTTTAACCGTGAGTATTAATAGTCGCAAAATTACAAATAAAGGAGAAACATATATACTTTGTAATCCCAGAGGGGAAGAAAGTGTAACAAGTCGTTACCATGGTGTTTCCCTGCAGGTGTTTTAGGCGTCATTATTATCACCCCATTGGATTTTATAAAGTAGGTGGAATTCTTCAATGCGTTCTGGCAACATTTCAGAAAACAAGTATGTACTGTACTGAGTGCCAGCTTGATTTTCATCATTGCATGACTGATTCGGTCATGTTAAAACAGTGAACAGTTACAGTTCACGTGACTTTAAATTTGTTCTCATTCTTCATGTTTTTTGTTTGCGATTCTTTGCGTACTATTGTCTCCAACATGCTGTTACAATCAGAGCAAAGCTTTTTAACGGTATTTAGAGAAGTTAAAAGGACTCCGCTGTCCGAACGCTTATAGATGGTAACGCATAGCGGTTTACATGGTACACCTGGTACACTTGTAACGAGAATCCTAAGGGATTAACACATGTTGAAGACAAAAAAAACACAAGGAGAAAAATCGCAGATTGAGATTGAGTCTGTTCTGATAATAAAGGTACTGATGAATCTCATCCGTCCTTTGAGTGATTTGACAAATTTGAACGGTTGTAAGGAAACTTATTACATTTACTAGTACTAGTAGAAATATACTAAAACTAAGTTCTACTCTAAAAACTACAAAAAGAACAACAACAAACTTCGCCATTTTCCGCATTTTTTTCCGAAATGCTTGACATAGGCTAATGTGATGTTCGTGGCAAAATGAGTGTTGAAACACATGCTTGTCGACGGTGACTGATACAACATTAATACGTATCGTCGTCCATTGAGAATTGTGTTTTTGTTACGTTTTATCAGAATTAAAGGATAATTCAATTTATTTATGCCTAAAAGTAAACTTATTCTATGCAAAAGTTCGCAAAATAATGTGAATGTTATTGTGATATTTGTGGTGGGAAATATATTAATACGGAAGATGTCAAGGCTAGAGTAAACACTTATTATTTCAGAATCAACATCACTACACATTTACGTTATCTTAATCAAGGTGGGCTTTACCCTAGTCAAAACAGCTTGTACATGGTCAGGGACACCATTGTAATGATAAATACGAACACCATTCTAGTATAATATTATAGCAGTGAATTACACCATATATTCGAGGAAAGAAATAATAAACTTAAATAAACAATCGTCAGTATGGTCGTAACGTACGTATAATGTTGTGGGGTTTGAATATAATGCACAGAATCTATCGAACGGATTCACTTTTCTGTTTCCAATCGTGGAAAATTCGAAACTTTTACTTTTTGTGCCATTTCGTAAAATATTGAAACGTCTAAAACATGGTTGTTGTAGCACTGACAACCAAACAAATATTTCTTCCATTCTGATCCAATGTGAAACTATCACTTGTCAAAATATCATAGAGGAACAAGAATTTTGATCTATGAATTTTGGCGGGAAAATTTGGATACAAAAATTAATTTATTTTTATACAGAACGTGTTTGTAAACGTTGGCCTTTAATTTGATATATACATGACACCACCTTTATATTTGGTTCACGCCAAAAAGGACTCGTTTTTCTAAATTTTGATTGAAATCTATTCAAATGAAAATATTCCCTTCTCGCAAACATTGTTTGGAACACAACATGAAAATTTATGACGCCGCGATGTTGAAAAATAAAGATTTGACGGGGTAACCGAAACGGGCTTAGATACAAATCACCATTCACACATGAAAAATAATAATACATACGATTGCTATAATCTTAATCTGGCTTACCTTGGACTCCGATTAGTTTGTGTACTCAAAAATCCCGTCTCAAACAGCAACTGAAACTTTTGACTATACAGCGTATTTTTGTTGTCTGTAAACTGTCACTTGATACCAACTATGAGTGGTCCACGCACTGCTTGTGTTATTAGATCTGTTTTGATCGAGTGTTTCGTACTTGCCTTCTGGTTATCATAGTGCAAACATAGCTTTATATAGAGACCGAGATGTATTCCACAATAGGAAACCTTGTGTGACGTCGAACGGTGTACGTTGTTCTAAGTTCATGGTCGTATAGTTGTTAAATGATCAAGTGTAAGGGAATGTGAAATTTAAAGCCAAGTTGAAGTCAATAACCTGTGATTTTGATGTCATTTTATGAGTTATTGATTTAAAACTATTTTAATCTCACAAGTTCAATTATAATCAATATTAATGTTGCAAGTTTAAGTAAATAACAACGACTTGTATTATATTAAAACATCGATTCTTAAAGTCTTTGATTTCAAGCCAAGTTAGGCTGCCTCAATCTAACTGCAATAACTATGATCATATTGTAACACAGAGGACAGCCCTTTCAGTGACGTCAGTAACGGTCATTCGGTCTCAGTCTTATAGATGAAAATGTTTACAAAAACTGTTTTCAAGAATAGTGTGCTTAACATCAGATAATGTATTGCATTTTTTGATAATAGGTGATTCACAATATGATAATTTGATAATTTCACGCTAGAGTAGGCAGCTCTCAATGAAGTTATCAGGCATTGTTACACGCTGTCTGGCGATGCAGTTAATCGGTATTGTTATACTCAATAGCAATCCCGAAGGACGGCTATTACCCACTGACAAGAAACTCATCGATTTCTTTGTGTATGCATTCTGAGTGAATCAATAGGTATTTACACGGGTAAATAACTTCATAACAAAATCATAGTCTTACACTGTGGTCTTAATTTGTACCGTCAGAGTATGGGGTGACCTGATAAAGTCGTCATGATTTTAACAGATGTATCTTTAATACTGAACCATTCTTATAAATGTGTATACTTAACTTGCTGTAATATTTCCAACACACATATATACATGACGGATTGAGTCACTTAAAATTGGTTAACAGGAACATGTACGTTCCGATGTGTCGACCTTGTTGTGTCGGGCACAATTCCAAGTTCAACGTCAAAGGACGAACTAGTAAAGATCGCATCAAAACAAGACTCCGCCATCCATCTCGATAAAATTCACAAAATACCATTAAATCTATCATCGTCATCGTCAATACAGAGATCATGTCCTGGACCTTACTGTAGTCTGCTCATTTACGCAAATCCCTTAAAAAAATTAAATATTTTAAACCTTTCAACTTAGTTTGCTTCTGGACGTTATATTGTCAACTTCATTTCTTAAAAATCTTTATGTTTGGGAAAAAATAATATAAATTGTGAAATTATGGTTATCAATTTGTAGTGAAATACATCACGTATTCATGTTTAGCAAGTTTAACAGCTCAGCGCAATTAGTCTTTTTTATTTCTCTGATACGTTTAACCGAAATACTACGATGGTATCACCATACTGTGTGTTTATCTTACAACTTTAAAAATTAAATATTCATAACTATCCATACCTATATATAACGAGTCATAACTATTCACCAACATATTGAAACAGGAATCTAATATATGTAATTTTTTATTTACTGAATGTTTAACTACTGCAAATGATAAAATAACATTTTATGTTTACATTCAGGGCTACGTATTGCCTACATGATTTCTTGGATGAAATTGGAACAGTTGTCACTTAAATTATTTTGCTAATTATTGTACACTTGGTTATGAGGCGGAACTCGATTAGTTGCTAAATGCAACTATTTTCAGTCTTTTTCTCTTTTCAACTTTGTACATTTAATATATCGTTGTAATTTATTCATATGATTTATGAGAATAAATTATTATTGTTATTATTATTGTAGTAGACTTCACAGAACATATTATCTAATCGCTAAAGATGATAAGGAATAAAGCAGTTGTTTAACTAATGGTTTATAGGAAATTCAGTACACACGTGTAGTTTTGTCAGCTTTAGAATAACAGCTACACATACCACAACTTATGAAAATAGAGGTATTTTCCAAATTCAGTTAGTTCTCACTATCAACGATGTTGGATATACTGTATCCTGTTTGGCCGAGCTTCAGCGACTGCTTGGAGTAAACTCCATAGACTGTCCCAACACAATAGCAACTTAACGTACTTAGACAGCAAAAGAGACACTTGTGGATTGCCAAAATTATGTATCGAACTAGGTATTCATAAGATGGCTAAAGGATCAATCGAGTGGCTATAGAACAAAGTGTGAACTATATCGGTCAAAGAATTACATACATAAGTTTCAGAACTAATCTGTGAAAACAAAGGTATACAATGTGGACAAAGCGAGGGCACTGTATATATATATATATATATATATATATATATATATATATATATATATATATATATATATATATATATATATATATATATATATACACACACACACATATATATATATATATATATATATATATATATATATATATATATATATATATATATATATATACATATGTATCTTGATGGTAATTACACACTGAACGAACCTGTTTCCACAGTGCTAAAATGTATGTATGTATATATGTATGTATGTATACATATGTGTGTGTGTGTGTGTGTGTGTGAACAACTTGGAGTATATAAGAGTAATTCAGGGTGTATCAAATTAATCTTGAGTAGTGTTTTTATGCTTCACTAAATAGGTACATACAAACGTACACACTTCCATTTTAATACATAAATGAAAGTGTAGACATTCAATATTATATATATATATATATATATATATATATATATATATATATATATATATATATATATATATATATATATATATATATATATATATATATATACACTAGCATAGGACCTGTAATTTATGTGATTAAAAAGTGACCTTTTGGTGAAAAATGTAAATACAAAAACGTCTGGCCAGATTAATTTAGATAGGTGTTTTATTTCTTTCCTTGACACTATTCTTGAGTTTCACTCTCAGACTAACTAGAGTCTGAAGATGTGAGGCAAGACTTGTCGTTCTTTCTATCTAAAACCAGTGAAATTAAACT
This sequence comes from Glandiceps talaboti, assembly GCF_964340395.1. Classification (NCBI taxonomy): domain Eukaryota; kingdom Metazoa; phylum Hemichordata; class Enteropneusta; family Spengelidae; genus Glandiceps; species Glandiceps talaboti. The sequence goes on from NC_135554.1 coordinate 5,036,900, forward strand.
ATTTCCCTCCTCAGCATCATCAAATGCATCTATCTGTACTAAATATTGTAAAGCATTTAGATGTCTGCGTGGTGTTAAGTGTTTTTTCATCGGTGACTTTGCACTAACTTTGGTAGTTGCCTTCTGGCCGTATTTTCCTACAACCTTATCCACAAGTTGCTCACTAAAAACAGTTAACAACAGTCTTTTTGCTTGACTAATTGTTCTTTTCTCTTTCCTTCTTCTTACTTTTCTTTTATTTTCCTTCTTTCTCCTTGTCTTCCTGTGTCGTTCGCTAACAACAACTTCATTCAAATGTCTGACATTAGATAGTTAATGTGTTATGAGTATAAATAGATATTTGAATACACTATGTAGGTGATGTGATGTCCTTAGATACTCCCCACAAATGTCCCCACTACAGTTTTTCACAAATCACGCATGTGAATGTGTGTTTACTCTGTGTCTGTGTTTCTGTGTATGTATCAGTGAATGACAGTTAAAACCACCACATCAAATGCCTTGGTATTAAGTGATGACTACTTATGGTGTCTAGTTGGGAAATAAACAAGATTATACCACATGTGTATGATTACATGTATGGTCAAAATGTTTTATTTTGTTTTGTTTTCTAAAAAACTTCCTCTACAACTACTAAGTTGTTTGGGCTGAAATAGTAACATAATAGTAGTACCAAAAGAAATATTACAGTTGTGCTACAGTAACAAAAAAATTTGTACTCTTTTTAGTTATTGTAGAGGGTAGGATATTGTGCACTTTTTTTTTTCTTTTTTTTTTCTTTTTTTTTTTTGGGGGGGGGGGCATGAAATTTTTATACTTTTGAAAGGGGGGGCTGTGAAATTTTGGTCACAGTGGATGGGGGGGGGGGGGCAGGAAAAAAACCAAGTCAGAGATAATTTCTCCCCAGGCCCCCCCCCCCTGCCGTAAATTCTGTCCGGTCCCTTAGGTGCCAAATGTATTTACTGAGCGCAGTGTCTTTCTTCTTGTGATCAAGTTTAAATGAAGACTTGTGGTTGTTAAACCTGCTTTTGAATTCTGTGTCACTAACACCTATGTATGATTTGTGATCTTGGTTAGTGGAGACTGTTGTAAACAACGCTTTTTATGAGACATTTTCCTGTGAGAGGGCACTCCTTTGGTTTTCTGCAGTTACAGGTACTTTGTTGTGTTTGCTTAGCTTTTGAAAATATGGCTTTATTATGACCGCTGATTAATGTGTGTGTCTTGTTTGGTCAAATTTGAGGGTGTGATTATATCCTGCTTCATTGAGTGCATCTTGGTAGGATGATGTAGTGGCGTCGAATAGTTGTTCATCACTGGAAATGTTGGATAGTCGTTGGTTTACCGAGCTGGGTATGGTCTTAATTATGGCTTTAGGATGGTTTTATCAACAAGAAATCAAAGCATCCTAAAGCCATAATTAAGACCATACCCAGCTCGGTAAACCAACGACTATCCAACATTTCCAGTGATGAACAACTATTCGACGCCACTACATCATCTTATTTACATACATATTTTTTTTTTAAATCATACACATTGATTCGAGTACCTGTGGACAACATGGGTAAATTAATCAGTGGTCATAATAAAGCCATACTTTCAAAAGCTAAGCAAACAAACAAAGTACCTGTAACTGCAGAAAACCAAAGGAGTGCCCTATCGCACGAAAATGCCTCATAAAAAGCGTTGTTTACAAAGCAACAGTCACCACTAACCAAGATCACAAATCATTCATAGCACTCTACCCGATCCCCATATATGGCAGTGTTCATGAATATTTAATACCGTAGGCGACCTCAGGGTCATTAAACATCTCGACCAATCACGTTGCAGTTTTCGAGCTTATAGCACAACAATAGTAGCATATTTGCCATACCCAACTTCAAAGCTTTGTAAAACAAAATTCTATTGGCTAAAATGTTTACCGCGTTGCACTCAAGACCTTTGACCCGTTAGCTTCGATTCTACCATTGTGATTAGATTTTCACCGTTGTGTTTACGAGAAATCGACGAACTTCCGACACCGTGAACCTTTGGCCATGGCTCCCAATCCTGGGGGAACTTCCCCAACAGACAAAAACACTGAGGTGAAAGCAGGCATAATTGCTATGATTTTCTTGGTGTTAGTGGTGATTTTTAACATTGGACAGCGGAACGTGGGCGGTGGTAGGTTCGTGCACAAGTGTTCGAACCCGCTACATGTGTAGACAGCCAACCTTCGTGATCGTACTCTGCGATTCGCACCGTATGTGCAGAGGGAAAATCGGGAAGCCTTCCAGCGAATGGGAGCCCGTGGCCAAAAAATTTGCACTGAGTGTTTGCGACTTGCTCCGAGAAAGCGTGATTTCACGCAACACCTTGACCAAGTACCGGTTATGTCCATGTCTGAAGCGAAGGTACGTGTGCGTGTATTTTACTTCAGGGTTTGAACTCTTCATCCGTATAGCTGACTAGCTCTGGGTGTATGCGCTGCGTTCAACGCGCCGCATACACCCAGAACTAACCGAATACATAAATATACTTTTACTAAGAACATTATTTCTTTGGAAAGTTTATATTCTTGTGTTTTAAATCTGAAATTATTTGATTTTACTTGTTTACAACTGGCCTCCTAGGCTGGTTTTGTGTTTTGATGAACGGGAATGGCTGTGTAACATGCAAAGTTTTATCAGTGTTTTCATGTACCTGTATTGATAGCCTTTTACAACAACTGTATTTAGTACAAATATTTTCACAATCTTCATATTATACCACCTATAATTTGCCAAATAATAAATAGATGGAATGCTACTTCATTTTTGATTACTACTGGTATGTGTGTTGTTAGAGCCATGGATATGGGTAGCTGATAGCTCTATTCATCCTTTTTATCCCCCTCCCCTTTCCAGGAAGCTACATGTTCCACGTTGAAAAGAAAAAAAGGGAATGACAGTCCTGCCAAGAACTATCCACCGAAGAAGATGCAAATGACAGAAGATCATAACATAAAGAAAGAGTTTATTTTACAAGCAGTAGTTTATGTTCTGGTGTTTATTTTCTGTTGATGCAATACAGTGTTGAAAGTCTTTGTCTTGTACCATTGTTTGAAACAACCTCAGGGCTATTAACTCCATTTACAAGTATAATCTCCAAAAAAGTACAGTCATGTTGCAAGTTGTTTTTTTTGAACTGTAAGAAATATTTTGTGAATTTTAACTAACAGTACTGGACTAGTGCCAATGTCTAAACAAGTACATGTACTATACATGCATTTCAAAGTAAAACTACAGAAACATGTTTTTCATAAGAGTGCAATGAAAGACAGCTCAAAACACTATATTTTTATACTGTTTGTATGAGTGTTATTTACTATATTTGTATAGAGTTCTATTGTAATAATAGGCTAACTTTTACTAGCAGTCAGTTACTTTTCATGTTCCTAGTAGTGAAACCCATTGTTGGTTTGAAACCACGTCAAGTATATGTGTACCAATTTCATGTACAGTTTGACATGAAATAAAGATTTTCCATGCTTGTTCTTTTGTAACTTACACAACTATTGTCTACTATGTATACACATGTATTGTGAAAAACTACCTCATACAATGCAAAAATAAATGGTCCAACACTAAAAATGTATATAATTACAGATAATATAAAAAAAACTATAAATAACTACAAACAACCAAATTTTAAGTACAATAGTAAGTTTTTGTTTAATAATAAAGTGTTCGTTATATTATAAAAATTTCTGTTTCCTTCCATTTTTGAAATGGCTTCTGTTATCATGGCAATGGCATCCTCTTTACGGTTAGTTTGAACTTGAACCTGATATTCACAGGACAGTATAGCACCACCACCCTGTCGGTCTGCCTTCACCATTTTTTTGTACCTTTATCTCACATTAGGAACTTTGCTCACTGAGACCTGGCCCAAGTAGTGACTGCAAATACAAAATTAAATATGTATTACAAAAAACATTTTAACCAGATGAAAACAGGTTGACACACATCAGAAAATTCCCCAACCTCATTCCGTCCAGAACTATGGATCAATTGGCAATTGCTAATACAATTTTAGTTTTGCAGAACTCAAATTAATTAATTACAAGAATATCATAATAATATTACACTCACCATGAAATGTTTGCACCTTGGTCTAGCAACTGATACATTGCATCACACAAGTTGGCTGGAACTCTGCCAACTTGTTCTCCTGCAATTCCCTCGACTGTTTGCACCTTGTATTTCTGATCAGCTGGCCGTGTTACAGCATCATGTATGTGCTCTGGTGTATCCTGTAGGCGAGGCATCTTCACTGACAATGCAGTTGGATATTTGGGGTTGTGTTCTTTCAACACCACCATAGGCACATCAGTGTGTGGTCTGATATGAAATATATGGTGTCTAGGGAGGAAAATATCAAAACTGTTTACAAAGATTACCTAGCAATTCAGCTATTTTGCCTTTCATCATTGTAGCATATTTTTTTTAAATCAGATGAAACATACCACTGAGCATGTAAATCACAAACAGAACATAACAGAAGTGAGTGTAAACTGAAGAACATAAGAGATGAACTCTAATCAATGTCAGAGAAAACGTACCCACTGACTGTGCTCCTCACTTTAATTACTTCGGTATTCATTTTATCGAATATTCCTATAATGAAAAGAACAAAAAAATTAATGAAATTTGACAACAGGGGTAACGGTTTAACACGTTGGAGAGACCATCGGTTGAAGTCTGTCGTTGACCTAAAGTAACATCTCAAACAGGGAATACTGTGATCAATCATTTTCATGAGTTTATAATTTCACAATATACGTTAGAAACTTGGAACCCAGTGTAATTTCTACTATAACCGTACGACGTACGTTTCTTATCTTGGGTTCGGCTGGCAAATTCATTGAAATTGGTGGTTTGCTTACGTAACTTTTTTCCTGTTCAACCGTACCGATGTCATCCCAAGGAGGTTTTAAACAGTTTCAATAGCATACTGTGTACCTTTCGAAATAATGAAAATCTTACACCAAAAAGTTTCAAAATCTAAATAAATAGTGTTCTTAGAAGATATCTCTCAAGCACGACAATAACTGCACTCTGATGTTTCGGTCGTGACAGTCAGAATACAGCATGCATGCAAGTGTGGCAGGAAGGTACGCTTTCGACATGGTTCCTGTCGAAATACTTCGGTCTACATTTTCATTTTAACACGGGAAGATTGAAGATATTTTGTGTACACACAGCCGTCAGTGAACACACATAAGTTATGTACATAAAGCAGAATGTATAGCTAACGAATACTATTAAACCACACTATTACACCCGACGATCCTTCTGATGAAACGGTCCGTAGTGTAATTCCACAATGTAATATCAGACTCGTCTTCTTTCATTTATATATATATATATATACATATATATATATATATATATATATATATATATATATATATATATATATATATATATATATATATATATATATATATATATATATACACATCATGGCTACACTGGCAGATGATCGATGTGATACATTAGTAGATAGTCTCAAATTTCCAAAACAATTATCGATGTAAGAAATAGCCATTATCCTGAATACAAAGATGGTGACATAGTTTTCTCTTCATTGCTGACGTATATGGCAATAGAGTAGCGTTTGTTTCCTTGTAATGTATAGCGCAGGTGTTCGGCAAAGCCATCAACAAGACAGTCGAACTTAATTATAACATGCCACATTTAAGACATGTAGTGCAGTAAACAACATTAAAAGAAGTACATGTGAATTTATTCCATGTCTTAATGTCATATATGGACACCTCCCTCTCCCCTTTCTCTTCTTACAAAGCCAACATTAATTTTAGTTTTCATTTGTTTTTATATTGTTAAAATATCTATTTGGACGCTGAAGACGGTTGTCATGAGAGGGGTCTATATAATTGTACATATCGAAATATTTGTGGCATGGCCCGTGCTACGAAAATGCTTAGGTTCATTTGGGGCTTAAAATGTTTTGACCACGCGAAGGGGAGGGGGGAGTTTTTAACAAAAGATATTCTCACCAGCTCCCCCCCCCACCGTAAATTCTGCCCATCCATAGATACAGTAGCATTAAGGCGTTCGATTGAGTGAAAACATTGGTTGACTGTTTCAGTGATGCATTACACCTATAAAACAAACAAAACACACACACACACACATACATACATACATACATACATACATACATACATACATACATACATACATACACACATACATACATACATACACATACACACATTCTAGCCGCAGACAGACAGAAGACAGCGGGCAAACCTCGGGGGCATACATACATACATACATACATACATACATACATACATACATACATACATATACACATATATGCAATGCAAAGGTTACAGCCAGCTTGGGAGTGACGAACAATATGCAAGGGCGTAGCCCGCAACAACAATTTCCTAATTAGACACCGAAGGTAATATACCCAACAAACATCATGGCAATTGGTCCAGTGGTTTTTGACTTTATAAGTTGCTTACACACACACACACACACACACACACACACACATACATACATACATACATACATACATACATACATACATACATACATACATACATACATACGGACACGGACACAGACAGACAATTTGCCATGCCAATAGCATTACTGAACCTTATCAGTTCAGCTGTGCTAAAATGATGCTGCACAAACGGTTATGTATATGTCATTGTCATAATTGGATTGTAAGATACGTCGTGACGTTTCGCCTTCACCGGCCTCCTCTTTAGGGGTTGGCCGATGTGTGAGGGCGCCCCGTCACGGCGTACCTTATAAGCTATGTCATAATATGTTCAAAGTAAGATAAACTTAATGACAACGTACAATGGGTGTTGGAATGTTTGAATTCCTAAGGTCTGACCTCAATGAAATATATTACAAGGCAGGCGTCGCAGTGACTGTTGAACTGTAACATAGCAATGTTACTACAAACATCGTAATACCATAAATTTACTATACTGGGCACACATACCTTATTTGACGAGTGAGACAACAATTGAAGTAATTGGAATAGTAATATTTTACTATTAGAGACCAAAACAACCCACAAATTCACTAAATTACGCTGACAAGACGGACTTTGATTAGCACGATTAGTCCATCTCACTCTTGCTAGACTAGATTAAGAGAAAGTACACACTGTCTCACCCCTTGCCAGGCTAGGTGATGATAATACTGAGATAAAAGTGTACACATTCGGGTGAGGACACACACAGCATGCAGTGTTCACGTCGAAACAAATAAGCCATACAACATTCACAAGCCCTGATATGGCTGAACAACGAGACGTGTCTTATATTATAGTGTAGCTCATATGAAGATCTGTGTAAAATTCGTTTTTTAAATGTTTACCGATTCTTTTGAATGGTAACAGTTGTGCCCTTCATCCTTAAACCCTTACTGTGCAGTCACTACTCCATTCATGCATGGAGGTACTATTTTTATACCTCCATGATTTATGGTACAGTAGTATGACTTATTTTTAATAACACTCGCCACAACTATTTTTCTCCGTAATTAAGTTCTCCTCGTAATTTTGGCAAACTATTTTGGTCCGGGCCATACTCTTGCATTTCATTCTTCTTGAGACCATGGACGCTTCCCCTATACTTCCATGTTCAGGCATATGGTTTCTGACTTTGCCGGACTGGTTTTACTTGAACTACAAGGTCAACTCAGACAAGGAGTTGGTTATAACCCCCTACACAAACTTTAATATTAGCTGCGGTAGAGGACTGCTAATCCCGTACATGTCACACAGTGTGTCAACATTGTGACAGATAAAGGGCATAATGTATGATGAAAGACCAACCTTGTCATTTAACGGTAATAGGTTGGTCAGTTTTGTTAGGCGAAGTACACTAATGGTCAAATGTTCATATTAATGCGCGCATGGTTAACACATACGTCGCGATGTCTCTGCGATCTAACGTTTACTACAATATAATACTTCAAATAAGTATCAGTCTAACTACAGTGGTATGGTACGATAAACTTTTCAACACAGATGGACTTGAGTATGAATAAAAGGACAAGTCCAAGTCTGGTTAAAACTTCTGCTTTCCGTTATTTGAATTCCGATGTTTGTCAGGAGTTGGTGTGGATGTTTACTTGTAAACCAAACGTCAATACAACAATCTATAAGCTGAGATTACATCGTGTACATTAGCAACATTTATGGTCGATTTATTAGCCCCACCAAACCCGAATAACAGGCCGTAACACGGGTCGTTCTTTACCGCACTGGTTTTCTCATGTAAGGGAGCCTTGAGTATTAACAGGGGGGGGGGGGGAAGTCACACATGGTCTGTTAAGTAAAACATTACCCTCCCCATGAAAATTGCATATACTGAACGTTAATCAATATTTCCATTCTATGTATACATACAAATTAAATGATTTTGACTTTTTAGAAAGCAATATTTGTACATATAAAGTGACAAACAGTAAAACAACTGGCTAGTTACCTTTCTCTTATAATCATACACAATCTAGTTAGTATCTAAAACGTCACAGTGATTTCCATGTTGTGCATACTTTGCCTGATCTGGTCACTTGTAAAAGTTCCCTGATAGTATCTTCATCATCATCATCATCATCATCATCGTCATCATCATTAGCATCATCATCATCATCATCATCATCACCACCATCATCATCATCATCAGCAGCAGCAGCATCACTGCTACCATCACCTTCATATTTTAACAACAACGTTAACATTCACGGACAGTGTGAGTGTTGAGGTGAGATGGCACACTCAACAAAATACATCGTTTTATAAAACAATTTTCTTACAATATGTGTATTTTTATTTTTGTATTTTGGCATGTAAAGTACTCGTAAAAATAAATGTTGAGTGCTCGTTTCACTTTTACATCTCAAAACACACAAAACAAATTGACAATAATTGAATCTTCAATTTGGTCACAAAACTACGGATTGTAAAATATGACCCTCCCCAAAACATTGTAATGCAAGTTATGACCATCCCCCAAGAACAGGTTTGTAAAATGTGACCCCCCCCCGATTCCTCCGGCCCTCCCCCTTGTAAATACTGAAGGCTCCCTGGCAGCCCCCTCCCTTTCGCGTTAAAAAACTTTCATGCCTCCTCCACGAAATGAACTCAATAATTGTTGTAGCCCCTTCCTGACTTTAATGTGTAATTATACAGTACCCCTCCCCCCACTCCACTTCAGAGGTGGAAATCAACTTCAGCGTCCATACATAACATGCGGAGAGATTTCTTTAGAAATATATGTGGACTTTGCGGAAAGGGTCTTACATTGGGCTGTAACCTATATTTGGAGATACTTAGCTAGCTGGGTTTTCCCTTTCATTTTTGATTCTGTGCATAAAATGTATCCCCATGATAGCTAGTAGAGAGGGTGTGGTAGGGGTGTCCCCCTCCAACAGTAAGCCTTTTCTTTAAAAATAAGGACATGTAGGAGGCCATTTAATGATATGAAATTTCAAACCATTCACAAAATCAAAACCCATAGACTACTTGAAAATTGTCTTCAATGCCCATATTTTACTGAAGTCTGTACATTATTATGCAACTGTATGGTTACATTACCTACACAAACGCCCTCCATGCCTTATATTCTGAACTCTGCCTGAATAAATTACGTATTGTTTGGCATAGTCTTTAAACAACGGTCCACACTTTTTAGCGGTAAGTACTAACTTTATAACATTTCAGTGACGTAGTTTTATTATTTTAATCAAAAGATTATTGATTATGTAATTGTAATTGTATATGATAAAATAAAGCCTAATTACCCATGGATCTTTGAAACGTTAACTATAAGTTGCTGCGCCACAGTACAGACAACTTGTCTATGCCCACAGTGGAGTTCTTTCGCCCATATGAAGACCAGTGTAATATTTTCACAAAGACTGTGGAAGCTTCCCTCATACTTCCATGTTCAGGCATATGGTTTCTGACTTTACTGGACTGGTTTTACTTGAACTACAAAGGTCAACCCAATTCACACCTTCTAAATCCCCCTTTGTCTTACACTATCCAATACTGATAAGTCTTCAGCAGCAAAGACAAGGAGTTGGTTATAACCCGCTACACAAACTTTAATATTAGCTCCAGTAGAGGACTGCTATCCTGTACACATGGTGTCAAACAATGTGTCAACATTTAAATGACAGACAAAGGGTATACTTTATCTTCAGATCGCGACCGAATAGCTGGCTGCTCACGGGCCTTATTTTTGGGTATTTTCAACTCGCCTTGACTTTCACTAGAGTCCATCATTTTAGATACTGTGAACGCCTAAACCTCAACTGACATTGTGACCCTCAAGGAATGTGAATAAATTGACAGGCAGAGGAGTCTTGAAAACCGTATAAAAGGTTTTTATTCGATCTGTAAATAGTAATAAGTATAATATACAGGCAGTAAGTTTCTGTTCATAGGAACATGAACATTTGCATAACATAAACATAAACTAGTATGGCCATCCATACGTGTCCATAACTAAATAATAAATATATATGGCTATAGAATATCTTTCAAGGTACATAAATACAACGTTAACGTAGTCACGGAATTACAGGCTTGCAAAGTAACAGGCACACTTGTGTTTGATTTCAAGTTCTATTTATAGCAGAGTTCCGCGTTGTATTCAAATACTGATAATGTCTTCATTACAAACGGTAAACTGATCCATATTTAGAGTTCTCATGATTAATATCCTATAGTATGCTGTCTAAGTTCACTAATTTGGCACAGTTTCTAACAGTACTTAACGGCGATTGTTCATATTCACATACTGTACGATGAACAACATCACATGTATAAGGGGCGTATCTCACTAAAGTATCAAGTCACATGGTTTGCTGGGTAGTTAGCAATCTGTTCGAAATAGCAAGTTACAGTGTATGAAATGGCTTCAAAAGAACAATAAAGATTTCTTACTTCTTTGGCAAGACTCCACTGAAAACTACTGAACAGTAATTCAGCAAACAGACAGGAAACCTGCTGGTTTCACTGGAACAGTGTCCGTACAGCTTATACAACTGTAAACAGAAATGGCGGCTACAATCTAAACATAGTACATTTTTGTAGTGTGAGGGCGGGCTTCACACAGCTACATGTATATCTATTTCTCAGCGTACCATTTCGCTCCCCCCCGATGAGGCGTTGGGCTCATCCTCATAACCTTCCGCTGGGTAAATAACTGCTATCTTTGTAACTGGTCTCTTGTAGATTCCGGTGGCAGTCTTTACCTTAATATTACGTACATTACCATCCAGTCCGGGGTAAACTTCCAGAATACGACCGATATACCATTTACCTCGGATTGCATTAGAGTCAGCTACTGTGACAATGTCATTAACTCGTACATTGCGTCTTTCTGCTTTCCATTTCTTACGTGGTACCAAATGCGGTAATACATCTCTGCTCCATCGTTTCCAAAATGAATCGATGATCTTCTGTACAAATTCAACACGGTGTCTTGGGTTCTTAGTCTCTCGAAATGGCCCTTGCGGTATAGCTGACGATGCTCGACCTAGTAGAACATCATTTGGGCATAAGTACGCTCCGTCATCAGGATCATTTGGAATTCTTCCTATTGGTCTCTGGTTAACAAGATTTGCTACTTCAAGCAGTACAGTGTACAACTCGAAGGCTGTCAGGACTTGTTCTCCATTTGCGCGGCGTTCATGTAGACTTCTCTGTGCTCTGACTATCCAGTATGTCTCTGCGTCCTTACATTCTTGTGGTGACAGAGGACCATATTTCATCACTTTGTTTTGCTGCTTGGCACGTACATTTTGGATAAATCTCAGGACATATGCAGTTACTCTGATCAGTCTCATCCATGATGAAAATCTTCTACAGTCAATAATGTCAGGTTTCTCTTGCGTGACAAAGATCTGCTTTGGTTTACATTCTTCTTTATCTGTCCCCGTGTGATCAGGACAGGATGTATCCTGTGGCCATTCAGACTCAGGTAAATACAGGAACTCTGGGCCACGTTGCCATCGTTTAGTTAACTGTTTAACAGGTATACCACGGGACACATCATCTGCTACATTGAATTCTCCTGGTATGTGTCTCCACTGTGACGGATCTGTAGCACTCTGAATTTCTCCAACTCTGTTAGATACAAATGGTTTGAATCTTCTGGCTGGGCTCTGAATCCATGCTAATACTATTCTGCTATCTGTAAGGAATATCGGCTTACTTATCTGGAATCTGGTTTGTTCGGTAATTGTCTTATACATTCGACTTGTTATGACTGCTGCTTGTAGTTCAAGTCTCGGTATTGTCAGTTTCTTCAGCGGTGCTACACGTGATTTAGCTGCTATGAATCTAACATCATATGTACCATCAACTAGTTGCCATCTGAAATATGCACAGGCTCCAAAGGCTTGTTCAGATGCATCAGAAAATATACAGAGTATCGGATCTCCGGCTGCATCAGGTGGCGTAAGACATCTGCTGAAACTTACATTGTTTTGTTCACTCATTTCTTGGAATAGCTTCATCCACTGATACTGCAATGGCTGTGATAATTCCTGGTCCCAGTCTAAACCTTGTTCCCATAAATGCTGCATACCTATCTTTGCGCGAATCAGAAATGCGGTCGCAAAGCCAATAGGATCAAAAATACGTGCAACTTGACTAAGAATTCTTCTCTTGGTCAGCTTCGGCTCATCAGATTCTTCTCTCTTTTCATATTTGTCTAAGTTTATACTGACTTTGAATCTGAGAGTATCTCCTTCAGGCTCCCATACTTGTCCTAATACTTTCTCTTCTGTTACGTTTGGGAGAAGTTTCAGCTCTGTTTTGTCTAAGTCAGCTGTCTCTTCATTTAGTGGCTGGTTTGACATCCAACCTTTGACTTTGAATCCACCTTCAGCAAGGACTGTGTCTATCTGCTTTGTCAGTTTCTGGGCTTCCTTCACAGTATGAACAGAATCACAAATATCATCCATGTACGTATTTTCTTTCAGTATGCGTGCAGCTTCAGGATACAGCTTCTCTCCTTCCTCTGCTGTACGTTTTAGTGCTGTCTGAGCCATGGCTGGTGCAGGTTTATCTCCAAACGTGAGAACTGTTTTAACATAAACTTCTGGTTTCTTACTGACATTGAGATCTCTCCATAGAAATCTGTGTACATGTTGATCTCTTTCTGGTATCAGAATTCTGTGATACATCTTTGAGATGTCACCAATAACTGCGGTTTCATTTTCACGGAATCTCAACATTACTCCAAATAGATTATTCAGTAGGTCTGGACCTTTAATCCAGTAGTCATTTAAACAGTGTCCCTGGAACACAGCTGATGAGTTGAAGACAATACGGAGGGGTGTACTTTTCTTCTCTGGTCTCAGGACTCCATGATGTGCAATGTAATGTACAGGACCTGTGTATGACTCTGATTCTTCATCGGATAATTTTCTGGCGAACTGCATGTCTACCATTTCTTTAATCTGACTACTGTAGGCTTCGGCATGATCAGGATGTCTCATCAAACGTCTTTCAGTTGAGTACAGTTTCTTCTCAGCTTGGATTCTGTTATCTGGTAGTAGACTTGGATCCTTTCGCCAAGGGTACGGTATAAGCCACTGGCTTCCAACTTTAGTACAGGTTTCATCTATAATTCTGGCTTCATCTGCTTCTGCAGGATTCAGGTTATCAGGTTTACAGCTACATGACTTAACAGTAACTCCCATTGTCTCAGTAGTCCAGAAATCAGTCAAGTCAACAGGTGCTGCCAACTTGATATGCAGTACTTGACAGTTTTGGGGCTGCTCTCCAGTGGACGCTCCAAATATCACCCAACCCAGTGGTGAACGACGGGCTACCAGGTTACCTGCTTCTACTGTTTCTCCAGCATGCATTTTAGCATGATCAATTCCAATTAACATGTCTACTGAACCACTTCCTCGGTGAATATCATACGGTTTAATGTTCAGCTGCTTTGACATTTCAGTAACATTCACTTCAGATATGTCATTACTAATGGAAGGGATGCCTATTGCTTTGACATTGAAGATCTGCTTCTTGTTGACAGGGTGGACAGGAACAACATATATCTTTGTGCAGAGTTCTTCTTCTTCACCTCCTACCTTTGTAATAGTAGTACTGATGTTTTTACCTCTAAGCTGCAGACTCTCTGCAAGAGATGTCTTTATCAGGCTGATCTGTGCACCCGAATCTAGGAGTACATTGGCTGGTTGCTTTCTACTATTGTTACCAACAATGCTTACTGAAACAACTGGCAGTAATGTCTCCTTGCCGTATATGGTTGCTACACCAACAGAATTATTATCTGACATGACTGCAGGAACAGGCTGTGCACCAGTATGTAGAAGTGGATGATGGAACATGTTACATGGCATACCATTGGTCATTTCCTGACAGTGACGTCTTCTTGAACATGTTTTTGCTGCATGGTTTTTGCCAGCTTTCTTTAGACAACTGAAGCATGCCTTACCATCCTTTATTGTCTTCAAACGTTTATCCGGAGGCATTGCAATCAACTTACGGCACTGATCTACCCAGTGATCTGATGACTGACATATCCAACACTTATAACGCAGCGGGCCACTGCTACTGGTACCCTCTGATACATAGTTAACTGCTGACGTACGTGTACTTTGAACTGGATTACGTAATGGTGCAGTTGCTCTCATACGGGATTTCATTTCTTGTGTCATCCAGTCCATTAGAGCTTCCATTGTTGCTCGCTGGTTCTTTGTTTCTAGTAGACGAAACCAAACTTTCCGGTCATCAGCACTCATCTTCTTCTCTATCATGGCCAATACATGGTTATTGTCCATATCATGTGGTCTACCTACTTCTTTCAGTATATTATAGCTACGCCTTACCAGGTGTACTAACTCGCAGAAGCGGCCATCTTCTTCGTCCTTTAACGGCTTGAACTTCACTATATCTTGCATAATAATATCTGCTACAAATCTCGGATCACCATAAATTGAGTCCAGGTATCCCCAGGCAGCATCATAATCTGTGCCTAAACCTCCGATCAGGTCAAGTGGTTTACCTTGCAGGCAGGTGCGTAGGAGAGCTGCTGCATCACGTTTACTGCATCTTTTATCAACCATGTGTTTGAAATCAGCTCTGAATGTGAAATACTCTCTGACATCACCTGAAAACTTTGGAAGTTTCGGCTTCTCCATCTTAAAGCTGCATGACTGGTGGGAATCAGCTGGCTGACGCTCAGGTTTAGCATGTTGTATAGCTGGGCTTACAACATCACCTTGTACAGTGTTACTGGCTACAGGGTTTGACACATCAACAGTACTGTTTTCTCTTGCTTCATCTATAGTGTCATTCTCCTTATTGCCTACAGCCTCAGGATTAACATTGTCTGAACTGTCATCTCTTTTTGTTACTTCACCCGCTCTCAGGTAATCTATGGCTGTACTTTTGAGACAAATGAAGTTTTGTTGACAGTCTCCAATCCAGCCTTCTTCCTGATCAAATTCACCATCATCATCAATGTACTGGGTGTATTCTTCGTGTTTCAGAACCAGATCATCATAAACTTGTATATACTTTTGCAGTGACTGATGGACTTCATCTTTTGGACGTTTACTATCAATCAGAGCTGTAAGGCCATTACCATTACGAGTTAGTGATGCTTTTGCACTCCTTCTTTTCATCTTTGCTTCTTTCCTGTTTTCCTCTGTTTCTGACATCATGAAATGCATGTGTATCCACACTCCCTAGGATCCAGGTCAACAGCTTACAGAAATCGAATGAATGTGACCCTCAAGGAATGTGAATAAATTGACAGGCAGAGGAGTCTTGAAAACCGTATAAAAGGTTTTTATTCGATCTGTAAATAGTAATAAGTATAATATACAGGCAGTAAGTTTCTGTTCATAGGAACATGAACATTTGCATAACATAAACATAAACTAGTATGGCCATCCATACGTGTCCATAACTAAATAATAAATATATATGGCTATAGAATATCTTTCAAGGTACATAAATACAACGTTAACGTAGTCACGGAATTACAGGCTTGCAAAGTAACAGGCACACTTGTGTTTGATTTCAAGTTCTATTTATAGCAGAGTTCCGCGTTGTATTCAAATACTGATAATGTCTTCATTACAAACGGTAAACTGATCCATATTTAGAGTTCTCATGATTAATATCCTATAGTATGCTGTCTAAGTTCACTAATTTGGCACAGTTTCTAACAGTACTTAACGGCGATTGTTCATATTCACATACTGTACGATGAACAACATCACATGTATAAGGGGCGTATCTCACTAAAGTATCAAGTCACATGGTTTGCTGGGTAGTTAGCAATCTGTTCGAAATAGCAAGTTACAGTGTATGAAATGGCTTCAAAAGAACAATAAAGATTTCTTACTTCTTTGGCAAGACTCCACTGAAAACTACTGAACAGTAATTCAGCAAACAGACAGGAAACCTGCTGGTTTCACTGGAACAGTGTCCGTACAGCTTATACAACTGTAAACAGAAATGGCGGCTACAATCTAAACATAGTACATTTTTGTAGTGTGAGGGCGGGCTTCACACAGCTACATGTATATCTATTTCTCAGCGTACCAGACATATCTTCTTTCGTGCAAGCAAAATAAATTTAACAATTACATTTAGGAGTACTGATTTTCCGACGAATTCGGGACGCATACTTGAGGCCCTGAAATTTTGACCTGGTTTTTCGGTCATAGATTCCTTAATACGGACCGGAAAGTTTACAAATTTCACAAAAAGATGGATTTTTACATGTTTGACATACTGGTACATGGACAATAGTGGGGCCGCATATGTGGGGTCACACTGGGTCGTTGTAACTACTTCCGCATTCCACTCCATTATCATGGCGCCACCCGTAACATCTCATGAATATTTATTAAAAACGTCATCTTCGGCTTCGTTCGGCAAGATTTTTTCACGTTCGGACTAATCCTTTGACCCAACTTTGCGTGTTAGCGGGAAGTACCCGGATGATAACGTAGTTCTATGGTAATTCTTCAGACTCTGACCTATCGATGTTTGGCACTCGCTTTTCAATCGGATCACACCTTACAGATTTACGTGATTTCGCCTGGGACTTGAAAATGACATCGTTTGGACTCAAAAATGCACCATTTTCATAGTTTTTACGAAGAATTAATTGGAAATTCACCTATTTTCTATAAAACATCGATAGAGTATGTTGTTTTGAATGTGTCTAGGTCATAGTTCAGCGTGTACGGCAAATACATTTACAGGAAACGCTCGCCGAAATTTTCGCCGATTTTTTCCCAAATCTTGACCAAATTTGACGTTTTTGTAAAGAAAATCGCTTCTACCAAGCAATTATTTTTTCATACATCGATTCACTAAGTATTTTTAAGTCTGTATTCGAAGTTTCATGAAAATTAAACGGCAAATTTCCATATGAGTGGCGTGTGAAGTCAACAATGTATGTTAGTAATTGTTACAGATCTAAGGGCCTGCAATCGGCAGCGGTCGGCCAGCGGTTCTTCCCCGTCTACCTTAACCAATCAAAATTCTAAACGTCACGGATAAATAATTGTATATTAAAATTTATTTACGGAGATTCAGGTTTTTAGACCACGGGGCTTTTGACATGACATCATCAGCTAAATTTAGCACACGGGAAGTAACGTAAAACTTGGATGTTTCTAACACAGAGCAAAGTCCGCATGGCTTTATGGATGTTTGAAGACACTTCATTAGAAAACCAGTCCGGTAAAAAAATGATGTTTGCGACACCACCAATTAGATGTTTGAATTGGCCAAATTCATATATACTCAGGCAATGTACACGATGTAATCTCAGCTTATAGATTGTTGTATTGACGTTTGGTTTACAAGTAAACATCCACACCAACTCCTGACAAACATCGGGATTCAAATAACGGAAAGCAGAAGTTTTAACCAGACTTGGACTTGTCCTTTTATTCATACTCAAGTCCATCTGTGTTGAAAAGTTTATCGTACCATACCACTGTAGTTAGACTGATACTTATTTGAAGTATTATATTGTAGTAAACGTTAGATCGCAGAGACATCGCGACGTATGTGTTAACCATGCGCGCATTAATATGAACATTTGACCATTAGTGTACTTCGCCCGAGTTGACCTGAGTGTGCATGGAATTTTATTGAAGAAAATTAACCAACGGAGACAGTGCAAGAGATCGGTAAGTGTCACTAGACATTTATTTTCTTACAATTAAGATTAGGTTTCGTGGATAACTTTTTCGTTGTGGAAAATTGATATTACCGCTGTTACGGAAGCGAAATTGTGGGATTTTGAAATACAGTCCAGAAAGACCCTGAGAAAGACTACACATGACACAATGTCAACACATGGTGTAAATATGGACGCGTCCACTGTTCAATGGTGGGTGGGACATGACAAAGTATTGGAAATGACTGTGTTTTTACTTGTACATGTACTCCAAGGTCTATGGTTTTCAAAATCACTACAAGACAGTCTATACTTTGCTTCTTTTAAGAAAAAATACGGAAGTCGGATTTCCGATGTCAACGTCAGTATCAAACGCTAAGTTCCCCTTTTAGCCACCCCTTGTAGTAGTACTGTGTGTCGTACAATCTATGACCCGAGTGTATGACCTTTCATATCTTAGCAAAGTAGCGAGCCCCACGGACTCGTCCCAGCAGAAACTTTGGTCGGATAATGATTATCCCCGAGCTCCTTGAAAACTATGTACTCACTTCATTTCATTCTCGTTTGATTGGGTTCATTACCATCCACATAGTGACATGAGACGAAGCAGTTTTGTCTTCTTAAAAAAAAACGGCCCATGCTCTGTGGCGTGTTTTCTATACGGTTTCACGTTGATCGATCATGGGCACACACGTACACTTGGGAAAATCCGATAAATTGATCGGGGAACCTCAGGACCATTTACCGGTTTACCGGCCTTTAAACACACTGATTATGTTCATCTTTACAGGTGGTAGACTTGGTATATCATGCTGTAGGTCATCATAGCTGACAGATGATGATACTTTTCTTTACAATGGGGAAGAAGTCACAATGGAAATTGTTGACCCCATAAGAGACGAGGCGCAACTTACCATTGGTGAATTTTACTATTCTATTTTCTGTGTTTATCATTCATTTATTGTACTTGTTGTATTTTCAGAAATTGTTGGCATTTTAAAAGTGATATTCAATAAATTGTTGTGTAATGAAGCTCATATTTGTCATGTATATGTATGTTACTGATTGCATAAAGAAAATAAAAAAAAAACATGTTTAGCTCTTCAGTGGCAGAGAAACAATTGAATTCATACATAAACCCCTTACACATATTGTGTG
Organism: Glandiceps talaboti; assembly: GCF_964340395.1. Classification (NCBI taxonomy): domain Eukaryota; kingdom Metazoa; phylum Hemichordata; class Enteropneusta; family Spengelidae; genus Glandiceps; species Glandiceps talaboti. The sequence continues at coordinate 5,056,296 of NC_135554.1, forward strand.
ATTATCTATTGTATGGAGCACTCATTGTCCCTGAAACTCACAGATTCATAGACAGCAAGGGGTAGTTACTAGACAGTGACGATGTATGCAAACATTAATTATAGACATGAGGCACACAGGATGTAGTGTTCCTTCATAGAAACCAAACTAATTTGTAAAAGTTATACTCAACTGCTAGTAAATAAAATTTAATAATAATATATTGCTAGAGTTAAAGTATGGGTCAAATAAATCCCTGTGAACTTTTTCCAATGCAAGTTTTTTTTTGGACAACGGATTAGAACTCATTTTACAACGATGTTTGAAGGCTTAAGATGTAAAGTAGTCCCGGGTGAATTTGAGGTTATGTATCTTAAGTTTGAGCACTGTTGACATAAGAAGAGATTTGTTTGGCCATAAATAGGGAAATGACTGATATGCATATTATCATAAGGTTGTGACATTGCCTGAGTATATATGAATTTGGCCAATTCAAACATCTAATTGGTGGGGTCGCAAACATCATTTTTTTACCGGACTGGTTTTCTAATGAGATTTGTGTATCCTACAAGTGCAATGTTCTAAATTGTAGAGAGAATGAGTGATTTATATTTATACGTAACTCAGTAGAATGGGTACTGCTGTACTGGTGACAGGAATGTGAACCAACTTGTTTTGTTCGTTCATGACGCGAGTTATTAATGGTCAATTTCCGTTAGCAATTGTTATTGGGGCGAGGCAATGACGAAAGAAAATCAATTGACTGGTGAATATACACCTAAGACAGCTAATCGAAAGCAGTGCACTGATATGTTGATGGTTTGTGAACTATATTCAATAAACTCATGCACTAATGTTCTACAAATCCCTCCCGCCAAAGCAAAATGTGAGTGTGTTTATACTGTTTCTAGTACAGTACTAGATCAGACCACAGACACAACTCGCCACATAACAGCACCATTTTCATGATTTTTGTTTTGCAACTTTGGTTTCTTTGTATTTGAATAGCTTTCATGACAGTAAAGCAGGGGCTGGCGAAATATTATCACAGTAGTCTTTACAAAAACAAGATGAGTTTTTAAACCTTTACTAGGGAAAAATTTTACATGAAGACACCTAGTTTACGTGCATAAATTAACCACAAAAGACTGAAAGAAATGTACACATTGTTCATTGTCTAGGTGTCGATCTCATGAATATGTACTAACGTTTAGGACCTTGTCCAATCTAAATGCATTCACACATACAAATCTGGTCCGGACTATATTATAGTCGGACTTAGTCCACCTGTTTCATCTGGACTTAAAACAAGCGACCTATCGGTCAGAATAGCTCCGCTGTTTTTTTAGTTTTTATTTTGGTAGCGATGTAATAAAGTGGTTAGTGGTTTCATATTATGTCTCACTATAAAACACATTTTACACAGAAAGTTGGTAAAATATTGTACTTTTATACCATAGTCACCATTTTATAAAAAAAATTACTGTTATGAAAGTTACAAAATATCTCAGAAAAATAATGACTGGGAAATGCACACACACACACACACACACACACAGACGCCGGGCGATGCCTATAGCACTACTGAACCTCTGTTCAGTTGTGCTAAAAACCCGCTTATGGTGCGAAATTAGTCGAAAAATCAGGCAGTTTTTGTACTGCATTGCTACCGATGAGTAATAACATTTGACTGTTTGTGAAGATAGAGTAACCATTCGTATGAATGTGATTTGTATCGTCAAAAACGAACACCCCACTCATGCGTTCCCAGAAAGTACAATTTTGTAATGTCTCTGACGATGAGCAGGGGTAGGTAACAAATATTAGTCTAGAGCACGATCGATATAGTAACAAGTACAAATATAAAAGTTGCGGGAAAATTCTACATAGTACCTGGTACAAGTCGTTTAGTTACAAGCAAAGTCTATATTGCGACGAACACAAAGTCCTGATTTTCCCACCGTCCATTGCGTATTCAACATGGCTGCAAGTAACATCGACAATCCTGATGGTAAGAATAAGTCGATTTCTACTACTAAAAATCGAAAATACGTATTCCTATAGCGTGCGTTCTGGGAAGAATTGGTTGGAGGAACAACAGGGAAAATTTCATTGATTGATTCCACCGATTGTGGGAGGAGTTAGCGAAAAACTTTTTCTACCGACGGATGTCCTATTCTAAAACACACGTCCCTATACGAATGCATATACAATATTGACAGTAGTACTATATTTTATGTAGACAGAATAACAAACCCATATGTTGCCTGCAAATTCTATGTAAAAAGTAAAGCATACAATATTTACAGCCAGCCAGTTAACAAACCCCACAGTACTCTGATAGAAGATCAGTGGTAGAAAAAGTTTTTCGCTAACTCCTCCCACAATCGGTGGAATCGATCAATGAAATTTTCCCTATTGTTCCTCCAACCAATTCTTCCCAGAACGCACGCTATAGGAATACGTATTTTCGATTTTTAGTAGTAGAAATCAACTGATTCTTACCATCAGAATTGTCGATCTTACTTGCCGCCATGTTGAATACGCAATGGACGGTGGGAAAATCAGGACCTTGTGTTCGTCGCAATATAGACTTTGCTTGTAACTAAACGACTTGTACCAGGTACTATGTAGAATTTTCCCGCAACTTTTATATTAATTTTGTACTTGTTACTATAGATCGTGCGCTAGACTAATATTTGTTACCTACCCCTGATGAGGTTTGTTTAAATCTCATACGATATAGAATTTACGTTCTCCTACCATTTAGGATTGTACAATTCATAGTAGGTTACAATTCAGCGACTTTTCTTTTCTACATTTTCATAAGTTCTTGTCGTCTTTCATTTTATGAAAAGGTTTTTCAGACCACCCTGGTAACATTGGCTGACATCTTCAGTATACTCCAAATAATGACGACCACTACTACTACATACTTTCAGCGATACTTGAGAATTTTCCCACCTCTCAAAGCCAAGTTGAGCCCGAATAAGTAATGGTGTGTCGGACCATTTTGCATTTTGCATTCCTATACGATTTTCTTCCAAAGAATATCCTCTTCAAAAGTTATAACCTGAGCTTGTTTCCTGGCTAAACCTAGTCCTTTTCCATTTCTTTCCTTCATAATGACGTCTAGGCTGCCCTAAAGCTCTCTGAATATGTCATCGTGGAGAAAGTGAAGTAAACGTCCTTTTTCATGCAATTATGAGACTGCATACCATTTCAAATACCGTGTTCGCTGGGTAGTCGCTACCATCAATTTTCAACACGTCGTGCACAAACCGAGCTAAAGAATAATTTAATTCATCGTCTGTCATTTCCAATAAAGTTGGTTCTATGATACTTAGGCTAGAACCTCCGTTCTTACTAGTGTATTCATTTCTCAATGTTCTCCAAGATTCAAATGCGTTGGTCCACATAATTTTTCCAGGTATTTGCTGGAATGTTGCTCTTTTTTAGATTCTCTATCTCTATATCGGATTTGACGACACCTAGTCGTTTTTCCTCACTAACCTCATTTATTACTTCAAAGGGGAAATTTTCTAAAAAGTTGTCAGCATCAAATTCAATTTCAGCTTCGCTATCATTAGTAATATCTGTAAAAGTATTCTGAGTAAAAAGGATGGCATCATCGCTATCGCTACTCTCCATGGTGGCTGGATAGGAAACAGAACAAATTGAAATTTCTGTTCATTTGAGCGAAGCGAATGACAACAGAATTTTTTTCTTGTCGTTGTCGTCCATTCGGAAACGATAGTTACATCTGTGATGGCTTATATGCTAGTTAGATTCACCTTTATATGTATAAGCAGAACAGAGTTCTTGGTTTGAGCAATGCAGGGCGGATACGACAGCCAGTTCTCAATCCTGTCAGAAAACAGTACACACTACAGTCAAACTCGCATTGGAAGCAGCACAACGAAACCTGTCCGCTCCAACCACCAAGAAGGACCCATTCACACCACAGTTATTGCTTTCACTAGTATTACGGTATGGCAGCTCAAAGGCCGATCTCTCGGACATTCGGTTCTTGTCAATGTGTCTCCTATCATTTGCTGGTTTCTTTAGGTACGACGAATTATGTAATATACGTAGATCAGACATTGACTTTCACGAAAACCATATTTCAATTCTCGCAAGGCAATCAAAAACTGACGTGTACAGAGATGGAGAATCAGTAGTAATTGCCTAGTCTAGTAACGCTGCATATCCAGTAGAAATATTGTCACGTTATCTTAGTTTAGCAAACATTCAGGAGAATTCAGGCGACCTTATTTTTAGACCTATTGCCAAGATAACACAGGGTTTCAAGTTACGACCAGGGAAATTATCTTACACTAGAGCACGGGAGATACTCTTAGAAAGATTAAAACCTATTGTACCAGATCCAAATTCTTTTTCATTGCATAGTCTTAGAGCAGGGGGTGCATCAACAGCAGCACCATGGGGAGTTGATGATAGAATGTTCAAACGCCATGGAAAATGGCGAAGTGAAAAAGCCAAAGATTGCTATGTCCAAGACAGTCTTGAAGCTCGATTGAACGTCTCTCGTCAATTAAGTCTATGAGGAAATTGCTTATATATGCAAGTCTTGTATCCCGCTCTTTGTACTTCTCGGGGATATGTCGGGTAGACGCGCCATCCCAAAGTGTATATTCATTGTACGGTTTCTTTATATTGGTCTTAGACCAGAATTGAAATTTCTGTTCGGCGAATTAGAACAGAAATGTTTTCTTGTCGTTGTCGTCCATTCGGAAACGATAGTTACATCTGCGATGGCTTATATGCTAATTAGATGCACCTTTATATGTACAAGCTGAATAGAGTTCAGTCTCTCGGGCGTCGACACCTAGTACACAGTTCACCCCAATTTTTCGTGTGGAAATATAAGCAATTGTGTTTTTAGCTCCGCTGTCAGCGAAAGCTGCAAGCGTAGCTTTAGGTATAGGTGGGTATTGAGGTATAGAGAGTAGAGTGAATCATAGGTGTCCGTCAAACTTTTATATTTTCACTATCTTCTCCGAAAGTGACAGTCGGAATTCTTCGATATTTGGTGTGCATGTTCCCTGGGGGGAGGCTATTCAGATTTGTTCATGCCAAGTTGATCTGTGCCATTTTCAATTTTTTATGATTTTTTTTCTCCAAAAATGACATTTTCATCAACTCCTCATAAACTTCAAGTCAGATTGCTTTGATATCTGGTGTGTTGATGCACAGGGGATAGCTTACTTAGATTTGTTAATTTCAAGTCAGCACGTCTTCTCTTCTATTTTTTATGATTTTTTTTTTGAAATTTGAAAAAAAAATGAATATGTTAATGAGCATTATGACCGACGCCATATTGGAAATCAGTCCGCGAGACTTTAGGTAAAGTGCAAGTTTTCAAAAGACACTATTGACGTCAAACAAGCAATGTAATATGTGCTATAGTCTTAATTCTACGCATTGTGCGCCCAAATGACAAATATTTGTTCGAAAAAGGGTTTTAAACTTCAAATCCAATTCTCCACCTCCTACAGAATGGTTCATTCCAGTATATGCACCTCATTATCATTGTGAGAAGTCTTCCATGCCTGAACTGAAGTGTTTCGAACGATTTTTGACAGAGTCAGTCGTCAATAAAAACGATAACACTCTTTCTAAAATTACCACATTTTGAAAGGGAAAGTACTTTGTGGTTCATTTATGGACTTTTGTTTTTGTACGATCAATATTGGTGGCAAAATTACAGCATCAAAATTGCCGATGTGGTAATGCACAACAATCCCAAGTACCCGGATGCATGAGGGACTAACCCAGAAGCAAGTCGTTGTCAGCCATACGTTACAGTGCAGTGGTAACCGTCCGAGAAATCGCTGCGTTCAGTGTCATTATTCACAGAATTGTTGTTTTCGAGTGAAAACCCGTCTTGAATTGTATAACTCTAACATGTCAAGTTATATTTTGAAAGTTGTATCGCTAGTTTAAATTTGAGACGATTTTCTCACGTACTATCGGGGCTTACTTGGACTTGGACCTTATATATAATTACTCCAGTTCATCGGGAAGTTTAGCCAGCCCGATAATTCTTTCTGGTTTAGTTTACAACACTTTTGATCGCGCAGATTTTGTTGTTGTGATGAAAAGAAATTAAAAAAAGATCACTTCAACCATTTCGTGGTGTTTTCTTTATGAAAGGTAATCGAACATGAACGAGTGTTACGTGTTACCACTGTAACCAGGAGGGTCTATGCTGTAACGTATGGCAAGGGTTCGACATACACGCTGCTATCCCGCGAGTCTAGTAACTTTCTGTAAGGACCAGTAAAGGTTACCAAAATGCCCATTGCAGGTAGTCCGACGAGATAGTGACTTTTCGATAGGTATATTAGGGAGCTCAGAATTCAAACCACCGGCTATATGATGAATTCACGGTCATAGTAAAATTCATTTGATTTTTAATTTGCTATTTTGACCAACTCCGGTTGTCTATTCGCGATAAAATTACGATTAGTTTGGAAACGGGGTAGATTTTCTATGATTCCGTGTCATAAAAGCATGTGTTGTGTAGTTTTCGAAAAGCACACCCGGTGGGAAAGTCGCCCAACAGGCGATCTCGCGCCATTGCTGTACTACGTGGCACTTTATTCTGGCGGGGTGTCTCTTGAAAACGGGAATAGCGAAGGATGAGCCAATCAAGTGAGACCTTTCAAATGTAGCTAATATTATAGCCAATAAAATTAGTTGTACGATGATATGTGTATAATAAGGGTAAGGCTGGCCTCTACACACTGTAATAACAAGTAAATAGTAAAGTTGAAATCTTTGTCGCATGAATTCTTATTTATGTACGGATGCGTAGTCTTTCTGAACAGTAATTTTTAGATCAGTTAGTATTTAAACTACGTTTCTGAGTTAATTATTCGGTAGGTTATTGACGAGCTCCCTTTGTAAAAACGCTGTACAAATAAAGTATTTTCCGTCTCGCGGCAGATCTCGCGAGATATGCAAATAACCTAGCAACGGTTGCTACGGAGGTCAAGGTTTCCGGAGTGGCCATGTTGTTCATATGAAAGTCAATGCATTAGTCTGAAATAAATACTACCGTTTGTGACCATCTACAATCCTAAGTCATCATGGAAGACATTGAAAAATTGAAAGTACACGAACTAAAGAGCATGTTGCGAAAATATAGCGTGTCAACATCAAGTTAAAAGAAAAATACGCCAGTGTCACACTGTCATTATATTTCCGAACTGACTGTCATTTCTGGGAATACGTTGTCAGTGCCAAACTTATGCAGCATACTAGATGGCTATAATATTTCAATCTTGAGAAATGGTAATTAATGACAAGCAAAATCGAGTAGTTTTGATTATTAGTACACATGTACATGGTGGAAACATTTCCCGTCACCAATATTCAATATAAGTATATTAGAATGCAATGCACATGAAGTGTGGCGTAGTACTACTACACATCCACCAGCCGTAAGCCCTTATGAACCGTTGACATTTACGTTGTTGACAAATACGGACGAAAGCTAAAAGTCTTACACATTTTTAGAGTGCCAATGTCCCGTTTCGGTCCTAGAGTTCAGAATTGAAAAGTTCTTAATTATCGTCACAGATCGGGAAATCATAGTCAGTTCCTGACAATCGTATTCCGATTTTACCACATGTTATCTTCATACAATATCTACCAGTCTAGTTCCCAACGACCGTATTCCAATTTTACCCTACCTTAATAACGTAGAGTAAAATCGGAATACGGTCGTCATGAACTAGACTAGTACTGTATGAAGATAACTTAGAGTAAAATCGGAATACGATCGTCAGGAACTAGAATTGGGAATCACCGGCGATGCGTGAAACACGTGTACGTGTCAGCCATGTTTATACTTGAGTTCGATGAACATGTTGTAGAACTCATAGTCAAAATTCGTAAAATAAAACGACATAGTATCTCTAAATTTTAATTTTAAATGCATATATATAGCTCATTTATAAATGTATATGATAAAATCAAAGACAGCGAAAAAAATTCTCAACCGATTTCAAAGTTTTTAGCGGACCCTGACGAATTTAGCTGACGAATTACGGACTAAGAATTACATCATTGCCAACTATTAACAGCACCTTATACCACAGGGAGAAGCGAGCATGTTTTAAAACTATTTCTTTTTTCTTTCCCTGGTTACTTTGCTCTCAGCTATATCTCAGACCACTAAAAGTCTGAGGCTGTATGTAATTCTCTCTTTTCTTTATTGACTAATAAGTAAAGACACCTTGTCCATTATTGGCCTCTTATCTTAATTAAAACATCCCTTATCTTATAATTGGCGAGATATCACTTACATTAACAGTTTGCTTAATCTCTCATCTGCTGGGAGATTATCACACTGGACAAACATTCGATCATGCATATACTGGTAAGGAAGAGAAAAGGGATGTAACTCCGATGCACTGTGGCTTGAGGATCACCGTAAGTCGGCCGATATGAATAACTGCCACGAAAAGTCCTTGTAAATGCGCAGTTTCCGGACGACGGTAGGACGATTGACAGTGTTCTCTTCGAAAAGAAGCCACTCAATATAGGTTGATTCACCTGCAGCTATGTTTCGGCGTTGAAACCAACCTTGCTTGGGCTCGAAAGCAAGCAAATCAAACCACACAAGTCTGCTTGGGTATTCATGAATAATGTCTGGTTTTCCTCTGCATAAATTGATGTATGCGTTGCTGGTAAATTCAGTTAAGGGTAAATCGTGATGTTCAATGAAAACAACAACACAATGGCCGTTTACACATGAGAAAACAACAAGCGAACAACTACATCGGAGCGTGTCAAAGGTCAAGGAACGTCAAATTGCTTGACTGCGATTCCTTGCATATAGTACACAACCATGTCGGCATTGATCAAAACATTAAAATATGCCGTCGTAAAAACCACTCGATTTCTTTAATTACCACCACCTTCCCTTCGTTTAATGTTGTCTATTTTAGTATTTTTCGCGGAAGCGCAACGCCACCATAAAAACGACTCGAAAACAAAACAAACGAAAATGATTTAAAACGGGTTAATAAATCGAGCCGTATTCGCGATGTAATGTACACCATAATAAGATTGTGATAAAACGGGAATCAAGTTCGTAAAGGATACAATCTCTGTCCATTAAGGGTCACTTTCCCGTCTTTAACTGATGGAAATATCCGCCGTATGGCTTTGCCGAGAACTTCTGGTATTATTGAACTAATAGCGGAGGACTGATTATACACATCAGCTTTTCCTGGGCATTCATGAAAGTGTCTGCATAACCTTTGATATAAATTATTACAATGTGAAACGACTTTTAAACCTTATTGTTGTTTTTCGATCTTCTCGTTTAAACATACATCTTTTATCTCACGATCACGACATTAGTCATTGCGGGTGTTTTACCATCAGAAACGATAATAAGTTATGGTACAGCCGATACGCAGTCTATTTTCTTCATAATTGTTTGGCCTTTAAAGAAATGCCTAACGAGAACTTTAAAAGCCTGAGCACTACGTAAGCTTATGTGGTGACAGGTTGTTTAGCTATAAAGGGGTACTTACCATATTAGTAGTGTGTTGTCGGTTTTCACTTCAATTTTGCTCTGTAAGTTGGTAACATCTGCCAGTGCTGAGGTCGACGACATGTTTACAGTGAGTGAAAAGAGATACTACCGTTGCATGTTGGGGTTTTGAAAATTTGAATTAACCGCCACTCCTGCGGGAGCTAATTTATCTTATCTACTAGTATTTCCTGTTTATAAGTGCATACATGAATATATTAAGTGTCCGGCCGACTTACGGTGATCCTCAAGCCACAGTGCATCGGAGTTACATCCCCTTTCTCTTCCTTACCAGTATATGCATGATCGAATGTTTGTCCAGTGTGATAATCTCCCAGCAGATAAGAGATTAAGCAAACTGTTAATGTAAGTGATATCTCGCCAATAATGGACAAGGTGTCTTTACTTAGTCAATAAAGAAAAGAGAGAATTACATACAGCCTCAGACTTTTAGTGGTCTGAGATATAGCTGAGAGCAAAGTAACCAGGGAAAGAAAAAAGAAATAGTTTTAAAACATGCTCGCTTCTCCCTGTGGTTATACAGTAAAGTGATCGCGTACACGTTGTTGTGTTGGTTTTTAGACAACGCTACGCGACGTATAAAAAGTCTATGGAAAAGTTATGACATTGTATCAAATTTTAGACGTTGTTTAAAAATAGGAATACAATATTCGCGACCTGACATGCAAGTTTTCAACCAAAGGGCCTGCGATCCTCGAGTGGATCCAACTCTAGTAATATTTTCAAGTTCATGTTGAAACTGTCAATCTCAACCGCTCTTCATCTGCGCCCAGACGGCCAAAAATCACCGTCACGTCTGACGGCTAGTTATGAATTTCACATACGCACATCGTTTTTACAACAATACTTTAAAAGTTTGCTTCCCTTGATCTATCATACCATGGAAGTATACTTCCATGATCATACGTATTGCACTGTACGTGACGTCGAGAACAATGGTGTTGCTAAGCGGTTGACACTTCAGCTTGACCACCCGAATGTGGTTGCTATGCACTCAATGGCGTCTCCCGCGAGACGGGTAATGGTCTATTGGATGTCAACGTTCGCCCGGCCACGTTCAACGGAACTAAGTGAAGCTCAATCATAACAATGGTGGCTGTCAAAATCGAAGACGCAATTTGACCGTGTTGTTATTTCAGTGAGTTTATTCAGCAAGAAAACAATGTGTTCTATGTTTTTGTACTTCCTACATGATGTGATGATCGTTTTTTTACCGGTACAACTTACAGCCTACAATGAAACTGCTAACTTCTTAGTTAGTAACACTGACACGATTCCGTGTTCCGTGTTCATGTTTTGGGGCACATTTCTAAATACGCGAAACCAGTTACTGAATGTGTAGTGGATATTGATATTCAGTTTGAAAAATTAAAATACTGAACTTTATTTTGCGAACGGTTTTGTCATTTCTTAGTAATTATAGGGCCGACTGTATCACGTTTAACGTTTATGTCAACCCGGAAGTACATAGACACGAAAATAGACGAAGTGACTTGTTCATGTAATTAGTAACAACATTTTGCTGTAACTGCTGGTAACCTTCAAATTTATTTATTTTTATGTTGTAAATACATTCTAATATGCACTAAGGAGAACACTATAAAGACTTGCTATATGGGAAGGTAATTTTTTGTCTTTTAAAAATGCAATAGTTAGATCAATGTGTACCAGAAATGTTATGTAGTATTTAAGCTAGAAATAAGACCACATAACATCTTATTACTCCCCCCCCCCCAATTAAGACAAACTACTCACAGAAAGCAACAAAAAAGAGAAGAACCTCCAAAACATAAAATAGAGAATAAAATTACAGTAAGGAGTTGATGATGCACAAACAACTACAAAGAAATAGACAGTTCAATTACAACACACGGTTTGAAATAAATATGGGGTTTGGAAAAGTGAATTAGAAGTAGAGCAAAAACTAAGAGAGATGAAGAGCCTAAGTGAACAAGCGAAAGCACTTAAAGATAGGACCAGCAATTCTTTTGCAGGACTACTACGTTATCAATTTTACTAGTCCTGTGGGATAGTGACTTTTTTATTCCAGTGCCGAACCCTGTTGGCTGAGAATGACTCTCTTTCGGGTACTTGGGGATTGTCGCCGTACGGAAACTAAGATGGCGATTAATACATTTCTTCCCTATATATATATATCTACTACAACTAGTACAAGTTGAATGTTGTTGACTTGGTAAATCTGTTAGAAAATTGAAATTCAAATTGCCTCAAAATTATTTTAGATCCCTAGTTTATTTCATTCATTATTAAAATTTTCCAGGGTAAAAGCTGTAGGACACTGGAATTATTTATAGCCAACCTCAAAATCCTCTTTTTTTTCTTTTTCTTGTGTGTATTTCCCAGTCATTTTTTTCCAGAGATTTTGTGCAATATTTCATAACAGTAGATTTTTGTTATAAAATGGTGACTATGGTATAAAAGTACAATACATTACCAACTTCTGTGTAAAATGTGTTTTATAGTGAGACATCATATGAAACCACTAACCACTTTATTGCATCGCTAAAACAAAACTGCATAGTAAAGAGCTGAAGAACTGAACCACTTCTACATGTCACCAAAATTAAAAATAAAATTAAAAAAAAACAGCGGAGCTATTCTGACCGATAGGTCGCTTGTTTATAGTAGCTGTCTAATATTCGGTCTGGTATATGATATTTATTGCGTTCAACAGGTCCCGGGTATTCATTTAATTATCTACTGTTCAGAATGAATGCTGTACTTGTTAACATAGCGCATAGATTGAAATGTAACTGTTTTACCCTTTTAAAAACAACATTAAATATCGGAGGTGATGTTGGGTAGACGCGCCATCCCGAAGTGTATATTCATTGTACGGTTTCTTTATATTGGTCTTAGACCAGAATGTTGAATGGTTGTTCCTTATATGTCATGTTTTGCAATTCAAATTAGGAACATATGCATTTCAACCAATCAGAGGGCTTCTTTGCCATGAACGTTTTCACTAGTCTTGCTGCTAGACTTTCGGGCTTTCTTTCGATGCTATAACTATAAGCGAACGAAGTTCGCATGTGAGGGCCTGCGATAGCGTTGTTCGGCTGTGTGTCGTATTTTATCGGAAGAACATCAGAGGGCTAGCTGATAGACTACGTTTTCACCAGATGCCATGCAAATCGTTATCGAATTGCCAGGTGATTTGAAACAAAAGAAGAGTGAGCGGTTGGTTGTGTAGAACCGACTCTTAAACATTTAGGTATGCTCAAGAGGTGATGGGGAGCATAGTCCGTTGAGCGTCATATAGTTTGATAGTTTGTGAACATGTGATTTAAGTCAGATAACCACCGTACCCTCGGTGTTTTTGGAATCCATTCCAGAAACACCTAGATTTTGGTGGTTATCTATTAGTTATATCTTTGCGAAAATATGGTTTGGAATGTCACAGAAAATGTCGTGATATATATATATGTATATATATATATATATATATATATATATATATATATATATATATATATATATATATATATATATATATATATATATATATATATATATATATATATATATATACACAAAATACACAAGTTATGGTACGGAGCCGTTACTCAGAGTTTCACGCTTGAATGCGATCTTCGGACGAAGATATATCTATATATCTATATATATATAGATGCATATATATATATATAGATATATAGATATAGAGAGTTTTGGTAGTACTGGAACTCTTTCTTGGCTGTAACTCGGAGTTTCACGCATTGTGCGATCATCAGACAACTGTGTGAGTTGTCTGATGATCGCACAATGCGTGAAACTCCGAGTTACAACCAAGAAAGAGTTCCAGTGCTACCAAAACTATTACGCTCTGCCACTGCGGTATAGAGCACTGTCTTAGCAGATTGATACTCACCGAGTTATATATATATATATATATATATATATATATATATATATATATATATATATATATATATATATATATATGCTGTCTCCTCAATATTCGCTGTTCTTAATGGCATTCGTCAAGGGTGAATTTTATCTCCACGTTTTTATAATGTTTACATTGATGAGCTGAGCCATCGTTTGTCTTCTTATAAGGTTGGATGTTGGCTTAGTAGTAGATTTTTGAATCACATTTCATATCCCGATGATTTAATTGTCTTCAGTCCCTCTAGCAAGAGCTTACAAAAGTTTATTTATGTTTGCGAGATTTACGGTATAAACATGATATTGTCTACAATCAGAAAAAAAAACCAGTCTGTATGGCTGTCTATGGGGTGAGATCCCCGACAAAATAAATGTATTTAATGTATTTTAAGATTTCCACAATTATTTCAGTATTTATTCACTTTTTTATTTCAATTATTTAAGTAATTATTTTTAAAATTTATATTTCATTATTAAATATTTCCACAATTATTTCGGTATTTATTCACTTTTTTATTATAATTATTTCTGTAATTATTTTTAGAATTTTTAATTTCGTTATTAAATATTTCCATAATTTCATTTTTTATTCACTTATTTATTATAATTATTTCTTTATTTATTCACTTATATTTATTTTAATTATTTCTGTATTTGTTCTTAATTTGCTTTTTATTTTTATTTTTCTATTATTAATTCAAGTTGAATTATTTGACTTATGTCAAGAAACTTGCTTATTTAATCATTTGGATTTATTTCTTAACATTAAATTATTTATAAAATTTATAATTTCGTTATTTAAGTCTGTATTTTGCATCTAATTTCTCTTTTCATCACCATTATTATTTTGATTTGTTTTATCATTTTTAATTATTTCATTTGCTAAGCTAATTTAAACATTCTCAGCAATATACTATGATAATGATGTTCTCTTATCATTAAATTTTTTTTTTTCAATTCATTATTTTGTTATTTAAGTGTTTATTTTGATTCTTGTTCGTGCTTTAATTTATTCTCTATACCTGCAAACCATGTTTAGTTTATAACTTAAACTTGAACAATTACAATTGATGAATATTTTATTTTGGCGGAGATCTCACCGTAGTTTAAAGTAATTTATTCTCTATGTTAGTTGATAACTTAAACTTGAACAATTACAATTGATGAATACTTTATTTTGGCAGAGATCTCACAGTAGTTTAAAGTAATTTATTCTCTATGCCTGCAAACCATGTTTAGTTGATAACTTAAACTTGAACAATTACAATTGATAAATATTTTATTTTGGCGGAGATCTCACCATAGTTTAAAGTAATTTATTCACTATAAATGAAAACCATGGTTCGGGGCCATAGATTCGTCCTATGACTGCAACGTGCAACGTATTTGGCCCGGAACATGGTTATCAAGCACAGTGAATAAATTTCTTCAACTACCGTGAGATCTCCGCCAAAATACAATAATTAATTTATTCTCTATGCCTGCAAACCATGTTCAGGGGCCTACGATACGTCATATGACGTATTTGCATCACTTCTCTCCAATCACGATTGATCACTAACTGACTATCATATGCATCATAGCGACTGAGCTTATAAATCTATGTGAATATATGCCTGGAATCGTTAGATCGGATGATGTTTCAGAGTTTAATCAGTTGAATACTGCAGTCCATAAAGTTGTTTTGGTTGGAGAAAAATTGGTTTGGCATGCCCTTAGTTTTGATATTCCAAATGAAGTCTTCAATTACATTCGGTACACTATAATAACTTTACAGGAATGTGATGAAGCTGGCAGTACAGATGTGCGCCATTTATCCCCAAAAATCGGTGAATTACGTGATGTAACAAACTATGACTTTCGAGAGAAAATAAATTCGTAACCGTGAATAAATGTTTGTGTAGTTTTATTAAATGTAAATATGAGACAGTATACAGCAGGGTCATAAATCTTTATCTGTTTTTTCTATGGACAATCGGTGCCGCAGTGGTGCACATGGACGGTGTAACGTGTATCATCATGCTAGGCACAACATTAGAAATAAAGGTAAATGATTAAATAAGCAAGTTTCTTGACATAAGTGAAATAATTGAACTTGAACAATAGAAAAATAAAAATAACAAGAACAAATTGCAAATTAAGAACAAAATACAGAAGTAATTAAAATAAATAAGTGAATAAATGAATAATGAAATAATTTCAAGAATAATTAAAATTAATTTGACAAAGGAAATACACCTATTTCATTAAAATAAATAAGTGAATAAATAAAGAAATAATTATAATAAATAAGTGAATAAATAAATACAGAAATAATTGTGGAAATATTAAATAAAAATAATTGAAATAAATTAATTTGACAATAAAGTAAATACATCCATTTTATTAAAATAAATAAGTGAATAAAGAAATAATTATAATAAAATAAATTAATTTGACAATAAAGTAAATACATTAATTTTTTTTTAAATGAAGAAGTGAATAAATACAGAAATAATTGTGTCAGTTAAATACATCTATAAATTTGGCGGGGATCTCACCCCATAGCTGTCATGCCCAAAAACTTTAAGCTTTTGAACACCCCTGTTATTTCTTTGAATGATATAAGCTATCGTCTGTCGACTCATACAAACATCTGAGTGTATTTGTTCTTAGTAGCTTCATGGAGGATGCTTATGATGATGTTACTACACAAATGTGATTACTCTACATATGTGGTAACTTTCTATGCAGGAATTTTGCTCAGTTGCTCTAGTCAAGTTAGGTTAGGTTAGGTTATTTAAATCTTTTTATTCTAATTTATACTGTTGTTACCTATGGTATAATTTTAAGTTAAATACATACAAAATAGTTCGGGTTGCATACAATAATCATTTTAGAATTTTTTAAAAATTTGTCCAGGTGGTGTAGTATTAGTGCTATGTTTGTTTCTTATTCAGTTTTGTCTTCCGGTGAACCTTTCCGGAAAACTGTTTATAATTTTTTGTTACAAGAGTATTAGATAGTAATGTTTGTGTACAGTGTGTTTATTCATGTATGTACTATGATTTTCTTCAGTTCAGGCACTGGAGAGATATTCTTTATTGATGACTGTCATTACATGTTTTTGGGTATTAGCCTGGCTCTTTTTCCGTTGTTTTTTCTTCCGTAAGGAAGAGATATATTCATGGGTGGAAGTCTGTGTGTCTGTGTGTCTGTGTCATCGTTTTCTCCATAACGGCTTGCTCAATTCAAACGATATTTTGAAGACGTATTCCGTAGGTTAAATGGCAAGTCTTGATTAGGTTTTGGTAAAAAAGCTGAAAGCGTAGCTTTAGGTATAGGGGGTACAAGGAGGTTTAGAGTAGAGTGAATCATAGGTGTCCGTCAAACTTTTATATTTTCATCATTTTCTCCGAAAGTAACAGCCAGAATACTTCGATATTTGGTGTGCATGTTCCCTAGGGGAAGGCTATTCAGATTTGTTCATACCAAGTTGATCTGTGCCATTTTCAATTTTTTATGATTTATTTTCCCGAAAATGACATTTTCATCATCTCCTTGAAAACCTTTCATCAGATTGCTTTGATATCTGGTGTGTTGATGCACAGAGGGTAGCTTACTTAGATTTGTTAATTACAAGTCTTCTTTTCTATTTTTTATGATTTTTTTTTTTTGTAATTTAAAAAAAAAATGAATATGTTAATGAGTATCATGACCGACGGCATATTGGAAATCAGTCCGCGAGACTTTAGGTAAACTGCAGCTTTTCAAAAGACGCTATTGACGTCAACCAAGCAATGTAATATGTGCTGTAGTCTTAATTCTACGCATTGTGCGCCCAAATGCCAAATATTTGTTCGAAACACGGTTATAAACTTCAAATCAAATTCTCCACCCCTCCTACAGAATGGTTCATTCCAGTATACGCACCTCACGATCAAGTGCCTAGCCTGAACTGAAGTGTATGGGACGATTTTTGACAGAGTCAGTCATCAATAAAAACGATAATACTCTTTCTAAAATTATCACATTTTGAACGGGAAAGTACTTTGTGGTTCATTTATGGAGTTTTGTTTTTGTACGATCAATATTGGTGGCAAAATTACCGATGTGGTAATTCACATCAAGTGAGTTTCCGTACGGCGACAATCCCAAGTACCCGGATGCACGAGGGACTAACCCGGAAGCAAGTCGTTGCCAGCCATACGTTACATCGTCCGAGAAATCGCTGCGTTCAGAGTCATTATTCACAGAATTTTTTTTTCGAGTGAAAACCCGTCTTGAATTGTATAACTCTAACAAATGAAGACATGTCAAGTTATATTTTGAAAGTTGTATCGCTAGTTTGAGACGATTTCCTCACGTACTATCGAGGCTTGGACCTTACTCCAGTTCAGCGGGAAGTTTAGCCAGTCCGATAATTCTTTCTGGTTTAGTTTACAACACTTTCGATGACACAGATTTTGTTTTTGTGATGAAAAGAAATAAAAAAAATCGCTTCAACCATTTCGTTGTGTTTTCTTTATGAAAGGTAATCGAACATGAACGAGTGTTACCACTGTAACGTATGGCTGAGAATGACTCTCTTCCGGGTACTTGTCGCCGTACGGAAACTAAGATGGCGATTAATACATTTCTTCCCTATATATATCTACTACAACTAGTACAAGTTGAATGTTGTTGACTTGGTAAATTTGTTAGAAAATTGAAATTCAAATTGCCTCAAAATTATTTTAGATCCCTAGTTTATTTCATTCATCATTAACATTTTCCAGGGTTAAAGCTGTAAGACACTGGAATTATTTATAGCCAACCTCAAAATCCTCTTTTTTTTCTTTTTCTTGTGTGCATTTCCCAGTCATTTTTTTCAGAGATTTTGTGCAATTTTTCATAACAGTAGATTTTTTGCTATAAAATGGTGACTATGGTATAAAAGTACAATACATTACCAACTTCTGTGTAAAATGTGTTTTATAGTGTGACATCATATGAAACCAGTAACCACTTTATTACATCGCTAAAACAAAACTGCATAGTGAAGAACTGAACCACTTCCATATGTCACCAAAATAAAAAAAAAACAAAAAAAAAAAAACAGCGGAGCTATTCTGACCGATAGGTCGCTTGTCATACAATCTCCTCCTAAACATATTGTAATGGTATAATTTGGTTGTGCAAATCGTCCTGTGTTTTGATTTTTGCTATTCATTTCCAAGGTCAAATAGCAAATTGGTCAATATGTTATGAAGTTTTCTATCTGAAGACAACATTAAAATTTGCATCATTAATTTGCCATGATATAACACAGCAGTGTCTTCAATGAAGGCTTGTTTTCATTCTTTGATTTTTGATTTTTGTGTGATTTCTGATCTTGTCAAGGGCAAACCTTTATCCTGAAATATAAATCCGTAGAAACAGTAATGAAAGTTGTTTTCAGAGTTATACATGCCTGGTGAAAAATGTTTAATTTTGTTATGTTCTTTAAAAAAACAGATGACATATTTCCCGCAAGCCCCAATGAGATTGTGCGAAAGTGTAGTGTTTCGTTTCTGATATTACCAAAAACTGCCCTGGATGAAGACAGATAATTGGGATACAAATTTAAATTTAAATTCGACTGAGTCATAAAGGCTCAGTGCCGAAAATACCTTGTTTGCCTTTTTGTTCCTCAGAATAGCATTATATTGATTAAACCTTTTCGGTATTAAACCCTTAAATTATGATCTTGATTTGTCTTTTGTATTTAAAGAACAAATTATATTCTAGCTACTCATGACATGATGAATGTCTAAAAATTGTTGGTACTATTCTTTACCTTTCCTAGGTCGTTTAAAATGTCTACCGTGGCTAGGAGAAGTCGCCGCACGAAAGACGACCCCACATCATCAACTGCATTACCACTTCCGGTGCAAATAGATTTGGAAGACATGCTTTGTATGTTATTTTCCATAATATTTTAATGCAAAATTCTTTTTGTGAAATTGACAAGTGTTAACCTTTTCACATTGAGCCAGTCAGTAAATACAATGTTTATTCCAAATCATGGTCACAGTGTTATAATTGGCCAGGATCGATTTATTTCGTTGTGATATATGTAACAAGATTTTTGTTTATTCGTTGATAAAGAAAATGTATATTTAGTACTGCTACACATTAAATTATGAAAACACTAAATAACAAAATCCAAATCTTCATTATATCTTGTCTTTTGCTAACTAGTTTCATTTAATGTGGTAGACAAGCCATGTATACAGCAGATTAAGCAGAGCTTACGAGAACATGTACAAGGCGACAACGTCGTCGTTTTGTGCCGTGCGTCATCAAAACTTGTACACATAAGACATTCGATTCTTGTCAGCGAGTTGTTTTTGGTGAGAAACCAGCAGGTTTTTCGCAAGTGAATACGGGAGCATATTTTGACGTAAGGGAGCCATAAGTCAAGGCGCGGGGGAGGAGGGGGCTGGGGAATTAGACAGGGTCACTTTTTTTACAAATCGGCTCTCGTGGGCCCACAGAACCATATTTTAGAAAATTGGACTAGGGAGGGTCACACGTTACTTTGACTCATTATATTGTCTAACATTGCATTATTTCGGGGGTTTTGTTATCTAATTAGTGCCATCGGCTACAAATCCCACTGCTGCCATTTGGGGTAGGGTTACAGTTAGGATTGTGGTTAGATTTAGGGTTAGGTACCATGATATCAGCCTATATAAATCAAATTGCCGCAGGAAACCCATGATAATGAATTAGTTGTCAGTTTTGGTGTAAGGATAAAAGGTGTAATACGGGAACAGTATGGCAAGATACTATGGATAAAATTATGGAGATCATGACCTCGGTCCTCACAATGTCGGCAGCGCAATCTAATCATTGTGGCCTTCAGCTCACCTAATGAGATCCAAACACATGTATTTATTAATGCAGTGCCGTCACACACATCCACATGGCAGTAGTAGTGGAAAATAACCAATGCCTTTCAAACTGTCAGCATGGTGGCAGTTGTAGGATTAAATCCTCACAAATGATTCTGGCACTTGTCTCCTGATACATTTCTGACAACATTTTAACGCATATTTTATACTTATATTAACGGGGGAAGGGTAATGTTTTAGAGAAACAAAGTTGAAGGAGGTCTCTTTTAGGCACGGTGGAGTCGGGAGAGGGTCACATTTAAAGGAACAGCCCGAGCCTGATTTCCCCTAGCCTTCACCCTCGTATTTACTGACGGCTTCCAACTTAACCCCCTGTTTGCTGTGAAATGTTATGGATAATAATTTCAAAATATATCTTGACTGATAAGTTAGAACTATGTGTAAGTCACCAGTTATGTACTAACAATCTACATCTGAAATACCCGTTATAGATGAGGAGAAAAAATCTCGCGCTGTGATCATCTAATCATGCACGGAAACGTTTGGATGAAGTCAGACAGTTTCATGATTTCACAACCAGATGTTACGTGTTTAAAATGAGCAAATTTGCTGACCGGGGTGGTTCGACTGTTGGACTGCCGATTGCTCATACTTTTTCATGATTATTCCTATGTCTGATTTCCTTTTGAATTATTTTAGTTTGAGTAAAAGATAATTGGAGCAACACTAATTTTGACAAATTTATCACTTAGCAAAGTCGTGTGCCTCAGAACTACTGCAATGTTGCTTTCACTTCTGTCATAACGATAACGACAAGCTGATGACGAAATGCTATTTCTCCTTATCGTATTGTTCTAGTAATGACCGGTTATATAGATGATCATATAGCTATCATTGATTTGATAACATTGATTTGATTTGTTATTGATATATTCTGGTTGTCATTTCGTAAATATGTTTCTGTACACACTTATCGTGGTCAATTGTAAAAATAATTGCTGTTAAAAGCCTCTTTCCTTTGTCACTCATGTTCTGAAGGCATAAATGGTAACAGGAAGAAAAAGGCTCTATACAGTGCAAGCAGACCAGGCAGCAATTTGACAGAAAAGAATGGTATGTCTGTCATTTTACATCGTATAACACGTTTCTGTACACATTTATTGTAGTTAATTAATTGTAAACATACCTGCTGTTCAAGTTTATTTCCTCTGTCAGTCATGTTCGGATACACAGCTATATAGACCCTGTAAGATGGTATGTCAAAGAAATGCTAGTAAATGTTCTCTTAATTTCGTAAAATTCCATAGCTGTATTCACAGCGGCAGATGCGTATATACACTGTTTCAATTCTGATTACATTACTGTGATCACATAGCTGAAATAGGGATGTTCATATAGGTATGTGGTCAGGATTGTGCGTACAAATGTTGTTACAGGGTCTGTATCACCCATAAATATAATACAAACCACAAACGCATATTGCTTATATAACCATAAAGGTTGTCACGAAAACCGAGTTTTTCTCAAGCACAGGACGGCGGAGGAACAACAATTAATGGAGTAAAAAAAAGGAAGAACTAACACACATGTCACAAGATTTGTCTAATTTCCCTCTAAATAATATATATATATATAACACTTTTACAGCGAAATTGCTTGTATGAAAACACTACTCAAATCTATAAATTTAGAGTACACTTGAAAATTACTGATAGCTGGTTGTTGCAAATAAAACTAATAGCAATATTGGACATTACAGTCTCTCTTTGGACACGCTGTTGGCACTGCAATACACAACTCGTGTATCAGATTGTCAATTGTTCAGTTCCACACACTGTATTATTCATAGACCCGGCAAACATTGAGTTTCCAAGCAGTAACAGAGGTCAGGACAAATTTGAAGTTTCCTTCACGTCACAAAATAATGACGTCAAAGTAATGTTTAGTCATTAATATGTATGTACTAATGACGGTAAAGGTAACGACCCATTATTGAAATTAGATTTTCAGTATCGTCCCATCCTATCGTAAAGAGAATTCGATCAACCCTAATTTCACTAAATTTTTCACTTGAAAATATTTAATTTAGCAAAGTCGCTTGCCACAGAACT
Source organism: Glandiceps talaboti (assembly GCF_964340395.1). NCBI lineage: Eukaryota > Metazoa > Hemichordata > Enteropneusta > Spengelidae > Glandiceps > Glandiceps talaboti. Next base: position 5,078,747 of record NC_135554.1, read on the forward strand.
GTTGCGATGTTGCTTTTACTTTTGTTGTACCGGAAAAAACAAACTGGTGAGAAGCCGTTTCGTCTTGTCTTGTTCTCATCATGACCAGCTATACAGATGATAATATAGCTATCATTGCTCTGTAAAGCATGCATTTTGCCGTTACAAGAAAGACAAATTGATTCCTTTTTTTGTTGATATTGTTGTTTTCATTTCATAATACGTTTCAATACACACTTATTGTAATTAATTATAAGCATACTTGCTGTTAAAAGCCTATTTCCTTTGTCAATCATGTTCTGAAGGCATAAATGGTAACAGGAAGAAAAAACCTCCGCACAGCGCAAGCAGGCCAAGCAGCAGTTTGACAGAAAAGAATGGTATGTCTGTCATTTTACATTGTATAACACGTTTCTGTACCCATTTATTGTAGTTAATTAATTGTAAGCATACTTGCAGTTCAAGTTTATTTCCTCTGTCAGTCATGTTCGGATACACAGCTAGAAATCATTAGGCAGATTACAGTATGACAGGATAGGACCTATATAAACCTTATAAAATGGTATGTCAATGAAATGCTAGTACATGTTCTCTTAATTTCGTAAAATTCCATAGCTGTATTCACAGCGGTAGATGCATGTGTACACTGTTCAAATTCTGATTACATTACTGTGGTCACATAGCTGAAACAGGGATGTTCATATAGGTATGTGGTCAGGGTTGTGCGTAAAAATGTTGTTACAGGGTCTGTATCACCCATAAATATAATACAAACCACAAACGGGTAATACTAATATAACCACAAAGGTTGTCACGAAAACCGAGTTTTTCTGAAGCACAGGCTGGCGGAGGGACCATAATTACTGGACAAATAAGGAACTAACACACAATGTCACAAGCTTTGTCAAATTTCTCTCTATTAAATTAAAAATATATAACACTTTTACAGCGAAATTGCCTGTATGAAAACACTATGCTGAAATCTATATATTTAGAGTAAACTTGAAAATTACTGATAGCTGGTTGTTGCAAATAAAACTAATAACGATATTGGACATTGCAGTCTCTCTTTGGACACGCTGTTGGCACTGCAATACACAACTCGTGTATCAGATTGTCAATTGTTCAGTTCCACACACTGTATTATTCATAGACCGGGCAAACATTGAGTTTCCAAGCAGTAACAGAGGTCAGGACAAATTTGAAGTTTCCTTCACGCCACAAAATAATGACGTCAAAGTAATGTTTAGTCATTAATATGTATGTGCTAATGAGGGTAAAGGTTACGATCCATTATTGAAATTAGATTTTCAGCATCGTCCCATCCTATCGTAAAGAGAATTCGATCAACCCTAATTTCACTAAATTTTTCACTTGAAAATATTTAATTTAGCCAAGTCGCTTGCCTCAGAACTGTTGCAATGTTGCTTTTACTTTTGTTGTACCGAAAACGACGAGCTGGTGAGAAGCCGTTTCTCCTTGTCGTCTTTTTCTCATCATGACCAGCTATACAGATGATAATATAGCTATCATTGCTCTCTAAAGCATGCATTTTGCCGTTACAAGAAAGACAAATTGATTTGTTTTTTTGTTGATATTGTTGTTTTCGTTTCATAATACATTGCTATACACACTTATTGTAATTAATTGTAAGCATACTTGCTGTTAAAAGCCTATTTCCTTTGTCAATCATATTCTGAAGGCAGAAAAGGTAACAGGAAGAAAAAACCTCCACACAGCGCAAGCAGACCAGGCAGCAGTTTGACAGAAAAGAATGGTATGTCTGTCATTTTACATCGTATAACACGTTTCTGTATCCATTTATTGTAGTTAATTAATTGTAAGCATACTTGCTGTTCAAGTTTATTTCCTCTGTCAGTCATGTTCGGATACACAGCTAGAAATTAATAGGCAGATTACAGTGTGACAGGATAGGACCTATGTAGACCTTGTAAGATGGTATGTCAAAGAAATGCTAGTAAATGTTCTCTTAATTTCGTAAAATTCCATAGCTGTATTCACAGCGGCAGATACATGTATACACTGTTCAAATTCTGATTAAATTACTGTGATCACATAGCTGAAATAGGGATGTTCATATAGGTATGTGATCAGGGTTGTGCGTACAATGTTGTTACAGGGTCTGTATCACCCATAAATATAATACAAACCTCCAACGCATATTACTGATATAACCATAAAGGTTGTCACGAAAACCTAGTTTTTCTAAAGCACAGCTGCAGGATGGCGGATGAACCACAATTAATGGAGTACAAAAAAGAAAGAACTAACATACATGTCAAAAGATTTGTCTAATTTCCCTCTAAATAAAAAAATATATAACACTTTTACAGCGAAATTGCTTGTATGAAAACATTATGCTGAAATCTATAAATTTAGAGTACACTTGCAAATTACTGATAGCTGGTTGTTGCAAATAAAACTAATAACAATATTGGACATTACAGTCTCTCTTTGGACACGCCGTTGGCACTGCAATACACAACTCGTGTATCAGATTGTCAATTGTTCAGTTCCACACACTGTATTATTCATAGACCGGGCAAACATTAAGTTTCCAAGCAGTAACAGAGGTCAGGACAAAGTTGAAGTTTCCTTCTCGCCACAAAATAATGATGTCAAAGCAATGTTTAGTCATTAATATGTATGTCCTAATGAGGGTAAAGGTTATGGTCTATTATTGAAATTAAATTTTCAGCATCGTCCCATCCTATCGTAAAGAGAATTCGATCAACCCTAATTACACTAAATTTGTCACTAGAAAATATTTAATTTAGCAAAGTCGCTTGCCACAAAACTGTTGCAATGTTGCTAGTAGTATAAAACATGGGGTTTCTGGATCACCCAAACGACAACCCCCCCCCCCCCCCCTCACCATTTTTACCTTTAAAAAATTGTTTAATCTATAGTAAACAAAAAAAAAGAGTTTAATCTATATTGTAAAAATAAGCAAAATCACTGCTGTCGTATGGATCCTTCCTTTTTCTTTCCACTCCTGTCTCAGCCTTGCCTTGTCTCATTTGCTTTGAGACTTGCTTTGTAACCTGTTGACTTTAGGTTACTTGTATTGTGTCTCTTGTTGTCGTGAGACACTTGTCTGTGTAACCTTTTTGAGGTGAGGTTACTTGTATTGTCCCTTTGCTAGAGACTCATTTGTGCTGAGACATTATCCATACGACAGGGAGCCCCCAGTGATTTGCAAGCAAGCTTTGATCGGTCATGCAGCGTAGCGCACTAAACATAAGGACATTACTCACTTATTAATACATCATTGTAATATAAAAACTTATGTACGGTTTTATGCTCAAAAAGTATTTTAATAACAGATAATATTAATGTACAATGTACAAACATACAGTTATCTTTAAAAATAATAGTGACACAACTAAGGACTGTCAAAATTTCACTAATTTTTTTGTTATTCTTAATAATTTGTTTTTTCTTACCACATAATTAACCGAACAGCATGTTGCACTATACGAAAAGTCATATTTGACCCTTATCTTTCCACCGGGGTAAATCTTGGGCAGAGGATGTGTAAATGTGGGTAGTATGAGACGAAGTACCACCTTTGACTTAATTTACCCCCGGTGATCTCTCACCTGGGGGTTGTAGACAGTCAAAAGTGGTACTTCGTCTCGTACTACCCCTGGACAGAGATGGTGGTTAGGTGCGTCTCACCTAGGGTAAAGGTTGGGTAAAGGTGGGTAAATTTGACTTTTCGTATAGTGTTGGAGCTATTGTTATGTAAAAGTTGGCCTCAATAACTCAAACCAGACAGTCTGAACTGCATCAATAGGCAAACAATAAGTCTATTCAAATACACATCTCAGTTCAAACAAATTTATGTCAATAGACAACAAAAGATTTATACATGTCTGAGTTTAACAAAGGCGAACATACATTCAACGCTGCAACCGTCTGCTGGTAAATCTTTACAAAAATCGTACGTACACTTGGTAAAAACAGACTGTCTAAAATGATAAATCTTTACAAAGAATTTCTAATAAGTAATTTATCAAAAATATTTTAAGGTATTATAAAACAGACAGATAATGATTCCAGATATGATCGGTATACTAACCGGACATTTCTAACAAGTCCTACGTAGTGTATACAATTCTTACTGTGTATACACTAATCTTAAATACCTGTTTTAACAAGTTGTCTGACAGTCTAACACGCGATATTCCACAGGAATCTAGCATTAATATGGCAGTATAATTTAACATGGCTGTACGTACGTGTTGGAATATAATAAAGGTCATAAGATCAAAGATAAACGAGTATGACTCAGCAGTGACGTGTTTGGTATGTAAATTAACCTATAATTCTCAGTTACAAACTTGTAAAGAGTGCCTTCAACCAATTTATGCAACTTTTTATACAACAATTGTTTTTTAAACTTAAATATTTTAGTATTAATATACACAATGAATAAATCATTAAGCTTATCTCTTGATGATCTTAGGAATTTTAAATCGATTAAACCAATCATAGGTGTTAAATATTACACAGAATATGAAAATAATATGTTTAAACTAAAACCTATACTGCTTCCAAAACCTACAACAGAAGAAATTGCAATAATTGAATTAGATCATAAAAAAATTGTTAGGTTATTAGTAAATGAATTTTCTCATATAAAAAATACAGAGAAAGTAATGTTTGATAGTGTTAAAAATGATTACTTTATTCAACCAGGAACTTATCACATTCGACATTTTATAGACTTCGGTAGTATTTCTAAGGATATTAAGGAGAGATCAATAGTTAATTTTAATATAAAATTCGATGATAAAATTAAAATATCTCATTCAACATTCGTTGTAAACAGTGTCTCGGTTATTTCATACTGAAAAAAGGGTTAAAGTCACTATTAATTTTAGGGTCTTCGATCGTCGTTATTCAAGAATAACTTTTCATTCCACTTTGATTATCAAACCTATTTTAAAAAATATATATACATATATAAGTGATACACTTAGAGATATCTCACTTATAAAACCCGAACCACAAAATGATTGACCACAATATTAAAACAATACTGGATTTGATTGATTATCTCACATGAGTATGTAGTGCATATAGACGCTCTTACAAATTATTAAGTCGTGTTAATAAAGCAATACTCATTACTAGTGGGATTGTTTCAGGAGCTGGCGCATTAGCTGCAGTTCCCGCAATCCCAGTTTTTGTCAGTGCATTAGCATTAAAGTGGACCAGTATCTGCGAGACTTGTATTACAATTCTGATTTAGCATACAGCGGCATCACAAAATTGTGGCGTAAAATTAAAGAAGACAAGAAAAAAATAAAATATAAGGAATTGAAACAATGGTTGGAACAACAAGAAGTTTACACTATGCACAAACCAGCAATTAAGAAGTTTCCTTACTGCAAAGTAATTGTTTATGGAATTGACATTGTAGAGATGAATAATGACCGAGGGTATCATTACATCCTGACTGTTATCGATGTATTATCGAAGTGTGCCTGGGCAATACCGCTGAAATCAAAACGTGGTATTGAAATGGCTGACTCTTTTGAGTTAATTTTCAAAGACCGTGAACCGAATAAAATACAATTGATGAAGGTCGGGAATTTTACAATAAGCATGTTAAAGAGCTTTTTGAAAACCACGAAATCGAGTGGTTTAGTACACGATCCGATAAAAAAGCATCAATTGTTGAGCGCTTCAACAGGACACTTAAATCATGTATGTATAAATATTTTACTGATAAACAGACTAGACAATGGGTTGACGTACTAGAATCGTTTAGTGGATGGTTATAACAATAGTTATCACAATTCAATCCACATGACTCCGAAGGAAGCATAATTAGCAAAGAATGAAAATATCGTTTGGTATAATTTGCATAGTGCTTATCTCACTGTTGAATATGGAACTCCGAAGTTTATAATAATGTGGACATTAGGATTACCAGAGACAACGAAGTTAAAGACAAAGTCAAAGAAACAACCTTCAACTCCTTCAGCTGTGCCGGAGGAACCGCAGCCGCAGCAGCCTCATTTTCCAAAACCATTTACGTTAAATAAAGATGCTAATTATGTAATACATCAACTATTTAATAAACAGTTATCCATGGATTTACGAGACATATTGGTCAACATGGATGTTTATGTAAGTGAAACTGATCGATTCAATATAAAGTTGAGAGATATATTCAAAAACTACATATTAATTCATAAAAATGCAGGCAGTGCCAACAAATGGTTGAAAGGTCCAAATATGCATTACTGGGATCAACAGTTAAATTTTGCTGTTTGGTTAGCTACTACTGGATGCGGTGTTAGTATTCACGATCATTTGTATAATAAAAATATTCCTAAACAAATTGAATCATTTTTTAGATTCCACGTGTATTTTACAATAAGAAGAATATTGAATGTGCTTTCTTGCCCACTACCTGATGATGTTGATACATTTAGTACAGCCGATAATTTAATTCGGACTAAATTATAATACAGATTTTATATTCACATATGACAAAGCAGGAAACAACGGTATAGGTATCGGATATGAATGGTGGGGAGGTAAAGCACATATAAAAGAAATCCAATATAAATTTCAAGATACAATGGTTGAATTACCTGATGCTCCAGATGAGGCTCACAGGAGTTATCATTGGCATAAATTTCAAAATGCCGACTATAAACCATACAACTAGTTTGTTTTAGAAAACAGTACGTGTTTTACAAAAGCGGATTTAGGACAATTGAATCGATCAATCGAAGCTTATGTATATATTGTATGTTAGGAAGTCAAGCAGACACACGAGTAAGTATATCAGACTCTGGCGGTGCCGGACAAAAAATGATTTCATTACTTTAAGACGAGACGAGAGGCATCAACGAGGATAATAGTATACCCTGTTACCAAAATGTAATCAATGCAACGAGGGTAAAGTTAGATCTAGCCATTTCTCCTTGTTTATGGTTAATTCCGAGTAAAATGATTATAAATTTGAATACGAATGTGGCGGGTTATAACAATTTCTTACAACAGGCGACAGAAGATATGAAGTTCGGTTATAACAACATAAATAATGACATGAAAAAAACAGCATTAAAGGAAATGGAAGGTCATGATGACCCAGTTCAACGACTCGATAGCTCAGACGAAACGGTAGCAGCGGTAGCAGAGGTAGCAACGAGTACTGCTTCGACACCAGAGCATGACATTGTTCATGAATATTCAACGATTGGAATAATAGTTGGGGTAATATTTTTAAGTTACATATTTATATAGATTTGTAGTAGGATGGCTGAATTTGATCCTTTTGATATTGATCCCTTTAAGGAAAATGTAAATGAAGACCCTGGTAAAGACAGAGTATGAAATAGATATGTCAGATTATATGAAGCCAATGCAGCAAGAAACATCATTCATAGACCCGGTAGAAACGGCAGTTTCTGCAGTAGATAAACTTACTGAATTAAAAACTAAAGTATTGTTGGAAACTATTGATGCAGTTATCAAAAAAAGTGACGTGAGTGACGTGGAAATTAATCGAAGTGAATTCGAAACAAATACATATGTAGGAAAAGATGGAGAGTTGTATGATAAAATAAAAAATCAACGGATTACAAGAAAATGTAAACTTTTAGCTTATAGTACAATAAAAGGTAGAATTGGTACTGAAGCTGCTAATAGGCTTTTCTTAGACACTTCATCTAAAAAGCTTTTAAATTTAGATAAACTTGAACGTGAACCTGGCTATCTCACACCACCAATAATTGGTCGTTTAAGGGACTACCAAGCAGGTCTCAGAAGAGATACTGTAGGTAACAAAGATGAAATCGCTAAGGTTGAATAGATAATTGAAGAATGGAATGAACTCAATCCTGAATATATAGTCATGCGTAAAGAGCTTGAAACGGCAAACAAGAGTTTAGAAGATTTGTATGATCGAAAAAGAGAATTAGAAAACAGACAGAGAATCAAAGAATTATCACAAGACGAAAAAAAGGAATAAGCCAGAATTCAGATTAATATCCTAAAATATAATAAAGAATCTGATATTTTACGCAATAAGTTAGCTGAGACATCTGCTTTGAAAGAAGTACTCAAAGACCCAGAACTCATTATTAAAGATAAGCTGACAATTCTTTTCAAACGCAATGGAGTTACTATCGTTTCATTGGCAACAGCTCTCGGTTTGGTCATAACTACCATAGCCATTGCAATAGGAGTACCCACCAAAACTACTAGTGGTAGCGGTAGCAGCAGCGGTGGTGGTGGTGGGCCAGTCAAAGCAGTTATTAGTCCCCGCGGACGAAGTCCGGAACGGGGACTTATGGATTGGGTTCCGTCTGTCCGTCCGTCCGTGCGTCCGTCCGTCCGCAGCTGTTTCTTGGAGATGCCTGGACCGATTTTTTTCAAACTTGGTACAGGGGCAACATACTATGGCATACATATGCACGTCAATTTTTTTTATGATACGATCCAATATGGCCGCCTAGCAACCATTTTGTTTGCGAATTTTTCCTGTCTAAAGCCATAACTCAGACATGCTTTAACAGATCTCATTCAAAGTTGGTATTAGGACAGTGTTCTATGACATACATGTGCATATTCATTGTAGTCATGATACGATCCAATATGGCCGCCTAGCAGCCATTTTGTTTGTGAATTTTCATGTCCAAAGCTATAACCCAGACATCCTTGAACAGATCTCATTTAAAGTTGGTATTAGGACAGTGTTCTATGACATACATGTGCATATTCATTGTAGTCATGATACGATCCAATATGGCCGCCTAGCAGCCATTTTGTTTGTGAATTTTCATGTCCAAAGCCATAACTCAGACATCCTTGAACAGATCTCATTTAAAGTTGGTATTAGGACAGTGTTCTATGACATACATGTGCATATCCATTTTCATTGTGATACGATCCAATATGGCTGCCTGGCAGCCATTTTGTTTGCGAATTTTCATGTCCAAAGCCATAACTCAGACATGCTTGAACAGATCTAATTTAAAGTTGGTATTAGGACAGTGTTTTATGACATACATGTGCATATCCATTTTCATTGTGATACGATCCAATATGGCTGCCTGGCAGCCATTTTGTTTGTGAATTTTCCATGTCCAAAGCCATAACTCAGACTCCATATTCATCGTGATATGATCCCCCATACCCAACCAATCCTTTATTGTTGGAGGCATGTTCCATGTCCAACAAGCACACACAACATATCTAAGTCTGTTTGTTTTAGGTTCACAAATGTTGTTGCGTGATCAGAGTAGTGATAATTCCTTAAAACCCAATTATAGCGGGGACTATGTCATTCTCAATGACTTGTTAAACATGTTGTGGATGCACTGAAATGGCTCGGTAATAAAGCAGCGATGGCACTGCCGGGTATTTTAGGTTCTATTGTATCATTTGTTTCAAAAACAGCGGGGCAAGTGGTAGGATTTATAGGTGAGCATGTATGGTTGTTAGCAACTGCAAAAAAAAAATATTTATTTTATTTTATATAGTATAAGAAAATGCCTTACAATAAAGAACTTCAAGGTGATTAATCAAAACTAAATGCACTTGGTAGTAAAGGAGAGCGAACTCATCATGTTGTAATGTATAATCCAAATCATGCAAAACCCGGTGAAGTTTTATATATCAGATGTCCAAAATTAGAGGACACTGTTGTTCTAACAGATAAATTCAATCTCGTCTTTGATCTTAAACTAGAAGGTCATAATAAAAACTTTGTTGTTCAAAACCTGTCTGCCAATGTCATCAGTCGACTAGTTTTAAAATTTGAGGGGGAAATCTTAATGGATTTAACAGGCTACAACTTAATACAAATGTATAAAACAAAACACTGTATGGAATTCAGTCAGAAAATCTTAGAAAATTGAGAAGTGATAATATTGATGGAGTCGGTGGCGGAGATTTCTTAGGAGAGGCCGCACTTCATAAGGCATACAATACAAAATATGCAATCGATCTTGTGAAATTACATCCTATAACAAATGGTAATGGAGCTGTATATCCTTCGAGTTTAGGTAGTCATATCGAATGGGAGCTTACTCTTGCTCCTGTTAATCAAATCCTGGTAAGTGAAGACACAGATGGTTGGGATTATACTTTAGCCAACATTCAACTTGAAAATGAAACGATAAGAGATCCAAAGTTAGCTATGGAAATTAAAGGTTATTACAACAGTGGTAAAAGTTTTCTTTACGAACATATCCAACATTTCAGAACAATTAACTTCTCTGGTACAGATACTATTATTAACGAGAACATTAATATACCACGTAGAAGCCTGAAAGGTATTTTCATATTATTCAGCAAACCACAGCAAGAAAATGCATTAGACTCTGAATTATCCTTTAATCCTAGTATTAATTCTGTTGCAGTAACAATAGAAGGCATTGCAAATAAAGTATATGCACAGGGATTATCTCCTAGAACATTTTGGGAAGAAACCAGACGTTATTTTATGGCGCCGGAGTTTTGCTGCTACGCTGGTAAAGGAATTGATAAACTAGAGAAAGTAACCGAAGCCACTTTTCTGTTGGATAAATACTGTTTGTTTATTGATTTAAGAAGTTTTAAAGATAATAAGTTTCATGGTAGTGGTCTGAAAGTCATAAATACAAAATATGGAGTTCAGCTGGAAATTCAACGAGAAGCTACAAATCCGCAAGAAAGAATAACTGCAAATATTTTCATTATAAGTGATGCCAAGCTTAATATTGAAGGATCTAAATTAAAATCTATTATATATTAATATAATATGATCTGGCTTGAACCCCCTTTCAATATGCTTATTAGTGCTCCAACATGTTCAGGTAAAACAGAGTTCATTATGCAACTGTTACAAACGTATTACAAGCAAGAATGTATTCGATTACATTATCATAATCTGCCCGACGTTCATAAACAATAAAGCTTACGATAAAAAAATTATTTACAAAGACTCGGATATTATTATAATGATTCCCAACATAGAAAAAATAAATGAAAGTAGTGAACTCGCGTATGAGTGTTATAAAAATACAAAAAGTCTAATCATACTAGATGACTGTGCTTTCACGAAGGATGTCAAATCTCGTGTCAATATTTTAACAAAATTGGCATTTTCAGCTCGTCATGATAATATTAGCTTGAAATTGATTTGCTTGAAAGTAACAAAAACACTCAAAGGAATGTGGATGATATCTATGACAAATTTTGTAAGTGCTTTTTTACAGAAACGGATTCTTTGCTAGACTATTAAGATTCCCCTACTTGTTCAAGGTATTCTAAAAGTTATAAACCCTTCTTGAACTCTGAACTCACAACATTGTGGAAAAGCATGCGGTCGAAAGAAAAATCCTTCCTTCATTGTAAAGGCTCAAAGTCACAAAGATTAAAAGCTAGACTGTCTTTTATTAATTCCAGGCATGCATTTGATCGGCGATATAGACAGCTGAAAAGGTCTCACTATAGGAAACTTATGGATGCCATTGAGACTTTGAATACAGATAACCCAAACGAGTTTTGGAGCCATGTGAATAAATTGGGTCCTAAAAGAAATAAAGATGTCCCCATGGAAGTTTACGATAATGATGGTTCTATAATTATGATACTGATGCAGTTCTAGATAGGTGGAAAGTTGATTTTGAAGGCCTTTACAATATACCGGAAGGGGCTCACTCATTTGACAGTGCTTTTTTCCAACATGCTGTGAGTAGTAAGATTCATCTAGAAAGGGATTGTATTGATTCTCAAAGTCACAATGTTTTTCTGAATCGTGATATTTCAATTGAAGAGGTTTATCAAGTAGTTAACAATGCAAAGAGTAAGAAAGCAGTGGGTTTAGATAACCTCCCTAATGAAGTGTTCAAAAATGATTTATCTGTAGCATTGCTTCATAGGTTATTCCAATATATATTTGTTTGGGTATTATGCCAAGCATATGGGGGAAGCTATTATCAAACCTATTCAAAAGAATTTGCATAATGACCCACGTATCCCCTTAAATTACAGGAGCGTCAGTCTTCTCTCCACTGTAATTAAACTTTTCTCAGGTATTCTAAATAATAAATTGGTGACATTTCTCGATTCAGAAAATCTAATAGTTGATGAACAAAATGGCTTTAGGAAATCAAGGGCTTGTATAAATCACATATTTGTTCTAATATCCATAATTAGAAATAGAAAAGCTCAAGGTTTGTCAACTTTTGCTGCATTTGTAGACATGAAAAAAGCCTTTGATTGGGTTAACAGAGATATGCTATTTTATAAGTTACTTCACTATGGCATTAATGGTAATTTTTACAATGCTCTTAAGAATATGTATCACAACATATTTTCTTGTATCAATGTCAATGGTCTTTTGTCTCCATGGTTCAGTACAAGCTCTGGGGTTAGACAGGGGGATGTTCATTCTCCCACTTTATTTTCGGTATACTTAAATGATTTGGCAGTCGAAATTAATGACCTCCACATTGGCATTCCAGTGGGTGTTCGGATGATTAGTGTCCTACTTTATGCTGATGATATAGTGATTGTATCAGATTTCGAAGATAAACTTCAAGGAGCAATCACAGTACTCGCCCACTGGTGTCAAAAGTGGCGTATGGTCGTTAATGAGGCCAAAACACAAATTGTACATTTTAGGGGTCCAAATATTGAGAGAACAAATTTTGTTTTTCAATACAACGATAAAGCATTAGTTATGGTTCCTAGTTACAAATATCTTGGGTTGTACTGGACGAATTTTTAAATTTTGAGGTAACAGCAGGTACACTAAGTGATGCAGCGGGCAGGGCGTTAGGAGCGGTAATCTCAAAAATACACAAATACAGGGATTTTAGATTTCGCCCTTTTACCACTTTATTCGACTCTTGTGTTATACCAGTTGCAGATTATTGCTCTGGGATATGGGGTTATGTTGATTATATGAAATGTGAATCTTTACAAAATAGTGCAATAAGATATTTTCTTGGGGTGCATAAATTTGCACCAAATCTTGCCATAAATGGTGATATGGGTTGGACTTCATCTAATGTGAGACATAAACTGAATATTCTCAGATTTTGGAATAGAGTGGTTAAGATGCCAAATGATAGAATCACTAAAGCTGTCTTTTTGTGGGATTACAATTTAAGAGATAGATACAAGAATTGGTCTTATGACATATCTAATGTATTCAGAAATATTAATTTACAAAATAAGTTTTTAAATCTTGAAGCTTTAAATTTGAATGATGCCTCTTGTAAGTTAAAAGAGACTTTTGAAAGGAAGTGGTTTACTGATGTGTGTAGAAAACCCAAGTTAAGAACATATGTTTCTTTTATTCTCGCTCAGTTTAGAACTGGCATTTTACCTTTAAAAGTAGAAACAGGTAGATTTCAACAGCTACCAGTGGAGGACAGAACCTGTAATCTTTGTTTAGGATGAGAAACACTTTCTTTTTGATTGCTGTCTGTATTATTCTCTAAGAGATACTTTATTTAGTAAAGTGTGTGCTTTATACCCAGAATTCAGTGCTTTTCAAATTATCGATAAGATTGAACTACTGATGATCAAAACACCTGACCTGTTGGCAAACTTTATCTTTGATGCTTATAATAAGAGAAAGGAGACAATGTATAATTTGTAAGATATACTCCTCACACTTGAAAAAAATGTTTCTTTCTTTATGTATTTATTTATTTTGCAACAAATTGGATTTGTGTCTTATAAGCCCAAGGGCTGGATGTGGCAAGTTTTAATAACATTAGTACCAAATCATATAAACAAATGTATACTTTAAGTCGGCATAGGACACGTAAAAAAATAAAATACAACAACAACAACAACATTAGCGTATGGGTACTTACGCAACAATTTACGAGTATCGCCAAGACATTTCGAGAAAATATTGGCATGCTTGTTCTGTATTACACACCAAGTAAAAATGATGTTAAAGAGATAATTGAAAACTATGGAATGAAATTAAATAAAAAAGAAATTAGTGAATTTATCAACCAATTAAAATATACTCCTTAGTGTAATTAGTGTTTCGATTAAGACAACCTTATAGTAATGATCTGGTATAATGTTAATTAATGATATTTTATGGCTATTCATTGCGTTAGTTATCATCTACTATTTTCAAAAAATAAGATATATTTTTATATTATATAACAAAATGGAACAGACGTTGACAGATATTTTACAGCCAGTTGAATCGGCAGCACCAGTATCAGAACAGGTGTCTCCAATAGCTAAATACAGAGAAAGATTACTATGTATCATTGCTGCTGGACAATCAAAAGCTTTCTTGGGAAACAATTTCACTCTCGAATATATTGAAAAAGTGAGCGATAAAGAAATGGAAAAGTATTATAAAATATATAAAAGCACTTACAGTTCTCTCGTAAGTGATAATATTGTAAATGGGGTTTTATTTGGGATTAGTAAATTAGTAGGACTTGTGCTTCCAGTGCATGAGGTGAATAAATTAAGGGATGACTTGAAGAACAATTTTCTTGTTACAAATCAATGCAAACAACTTACTGGAAAGTTAGCATACAGTTATGGTCCTCTTTTAGCATTGACAAGTGGTGGTCTCACTATTTTAAAGGTGATTCAAAATGCTCACATTCACTATTGCTATTTTGCTAGACGACATGTTTGTGAAATGTATACTGGTTTTAAAACTTTAAAAAAGCGTCTGCAAACACCTTAAAATGACCTTTTTTCAGTCAGTTCCCTTCGGATTTACTTCGAGAGTTTTCGGGTATTTCCGGTCACACCTAGACCACGGGATTTTATGACGTGATAAGGAGACATGGTTAGCACGTAGCCTATGACGAGCGTAGTCAATAGGTGAATAAAACTCAACAGCATTGTGAAAAAATACATTGCTGGTGGTTGTAATAGACATCAGTAAACAAAAACTACAGTCTACATGTCTTATTAACCAACACTTACTGATATTTACTCACACTTCCTGACTAATTGTCAGTGTCTGTGGGTATAAATGCTAAAATATCATGTCCCCCTTTAGCATGATCATAAAAGCAATTCTATTATACTTAGGACAATATCAGGAGGCAGATAAAATACCAGAGTTGAAAACAAAAGCACATGTACAAAATATAATTCTGGAACAGTATTGGAATAAATGGAATGTAGAATATGAGATAAAATTTAGTTGGTGGCGTTTACGTTGGCGTCAAATATTTAAAAAAATAAAATAATCATTTAAATACATATTTAAAAATATATTATTATAAATATATACTATGAGAAATAACTGTGATACTTGCGGTAAGTCAGCGCCTGAATTCAAATGTGAAAAATGCAACAAGCGTTTTAAACATAGGCATAATTTTATTAAACATGAAAATATAAAACATTCTTGCGAGAATAAAAAAACGTGAATATCTTGATTCATGCCCAATATGTGATCGTATTTTTGCTGAATTCACATGTGATAAATGCGGGTTTCCATATAAATATGAGTTGTGGTTTAGAATTTGGTAGTCATTTTTCGTTGTATAGACATAATAAGAAAAGTTGTAAATTACAAAAAATCAATTGAATAAATAATTAGTATAAAAAATATGAATAAAAAAATATATCTTATTTATATAATATGGATAAGATTCAGAACCCACTCACTAATCGAAAGATAAAAGCTGGTGGGCGTGTATACAATAAGCTTATACAGAATGGTGATCTACAACCTATTCTTAATACCACACCTCTAAGAGAAAATCCAAGAGAAAATAATATTTTAGATTGGCCGGTACCTGATAATCTTCCTCAACAGAACAAAAGAATATATTATTAATCCTATCACCAAACGTATGATTAAAATAGGTAATGATACATATCAAACTCGTATTAAAAGAGGTTACCAACATGTAGGTGGTGTTATAATATCACCCAAATATCATGAACTCGAGAGAGCTTTTAAAGGATACGTGAAATCATATGAAATTGATATAACTGAGAATGAACCACATACACAATTAACTGAAAATAAATTGTTAATAAAGAAAATCTTAGAACAAAATTTACAAAATACAGGTGGAATAAAAGCAATATTAACCTTGAAGATAAAATTTGCTGAAAGTGGCAAAGAAGAAAGTGATGGTTATTTTATTAGTACTCCTTTCCAAATTATAAATACTGATCAAATAGAAGAACAAGTGAGTGCAAGTTTTATTGCCAAATGGTTACGTGAAGGATCTGTTGGCAAATAAAATCACTTCTTAATTTTTACGTAAATATTGCAAGATACGATCCTGTACAAGGTAACTCATATATCAAATTACCAAAAGAACTATAAAATCCGAAGAAAGGTCTTGTTAATATACAAAATAATGATGATTAATGTTTTAGATGGTGTCATTTATCATATAGGTTTCCAGTCGGAATTCATAAAAATAGACCATCTAGATACAGTCAACACATCATTGATGTCAATTATAAAGAAATAACATTCCCAGTTACTACAAAACAAATACCAAAAATTGAAAACCAAAATAATATATCTATTTCTGTATTTGGTTATAAAAATAAAAAAGCATATCCAATTTATGTTAGTAAACAAACTTGTGAAGATCACCTTGATTTACTATTAATACCTCAGGTTGAAAAAAGACATTATGTTTGGATCAAAGATTTTAATCGATTCATGCATGGTATAAGAAATCATAAAGAAAGAAAACATTTTTGTAAATGTTGTTTACAACATTTTACAACCGCAGAGATTTTAAATCAACACATTCCTATTTGTTTCGAAATAAATGGTACACAAGCTATACGAATGCCAACTGAGGAAAATAAATGGTTATCATTAAAAAATTACCCAAAACAATTAAATGCTCCATTTGTTATTTATGCAGATTTCGAATCTATAACTCGAAAAGTAAATACCTGCCATCCTAATGAAAATACAATATTCACACATCATTACCAAAAGCATGAAGTATGTAGTTTTGGTTATAAACTTGTTTGTTGTTATGATGACTCATTCAGTAAAGAAAGTGTTATTTACAGAGGACCAGATGCATCTAAGATAGTTATGGAAATTATGTTATCAGAAGTTGATTATTGCAATAATATAAAAGAACAACATTTTAACAAACCTTTGTGTATGAGTAAAAACGATGAAATACGTTTTCAAAAAGCAACGCAATGTCATATTTGTGAAAAATTATACCAAGAAAATGTCATACGAGTTCGTGATCATTGTCATATTACTGGTAAATACCATGGTTCAGCACATGTAAAATGTAATATTGAATTTCAAGTAACGAAAAAAATACCCGTTATATTCCACAATTTAAAAGGATATGACAGTCATTTCATTGTTCAAACCCTTGAAAATTTTGAGGGACAAAAAATTAATATTATCCCACATTCTATGGAAAAGTTCATGGCTATAATGGTTGGTACTCACTTAGTCTTCATAGATAGTTTAAATTTCTTAACTGCTTCATTAGAAAAACTCGTAGGTAACACAAGTGATTTCAAATACACAAATCAAGAATTCTCCGACAGTCTAAAATTACTAACAAGAAAAGGTGTATACCCCTATGAATATATGGATTGCATTGAAAAATTCATGGATGTTAATCTTCCACTAGAGGAAAAATTCTATTCCATTCTAAATGACGCTGGTATAACTGATGAAGATTATGAGCACGCACAAAATATTTGGAAGCATTTTAATATGCAAACGATGGGTGATTATCATGATCTATACCTTAAAACCGATGTACTTTTATTAACCGACGTATTTGAAAATTTCCGAAAGACATGTAATGTATACTATAACCTCGGTCCCTCTCATTATTTCAGTGCTCCTGGATTATCCTGGGATGCGTGTCTAAAAATGACTAAAATTATACTTGAAGTATTAACGGATATAGATATGCATCTCTTCATAGAAAAAGGTCTTCGCGGAGGTATTTCTTATATATCTGCTGGTCATGCAAAGGCAAACAATCCATACATGAAAGACTATGATACAACTCAGGAAACAAATTACATCATGTATTTAGATGCTAATAATCTCTATGGTTGGGCAATGACTCAATCATTACCAACACATGGATTTAAATGGGTTGATATAGATTCACTTGACTTACAGGCTGTAAGTAAATACACCAACGAAAGTGAACATGGATTAATCCTTGAAGTTGATCTTGAATATCCTAAGGAGTTGCACAATCTTCACAATGATTATCCTTTAGCACCTGAGAGACTATGTATTACTGAAGACATGTTATCACCACATAATAAAAATATACGTGACTTTTTTAATATTAAATGCGGAAATATAGAGAAATTAACTACAACTCTGAGACCGAAAAAGAATTATGTACTTCATTTTCAAAACTTAAAACAATATTTATCACTCGGTTTAAAAAACACTAAAATTCACAGAGCCATTGAGTTTAATCAATCAAAATGGATGTCACAATACATTTTATTTAACACGGAAAAAAGAAAGAAAGCAAGAAATGCCTTCGAAAAAGATTTCTTTAAGTTAATGAATAATTCTGTATTTGGACGTATCATGATGAATGTACGTAAGCATCGTAGTATAAAATTATGTATCACAGAAAAACAATTGCGGAAATTAGTATCTAAACCAACGTTTGTCATGCAAAAAATTATAACTGAAAGTCTAGTAGCAGTGGAAAACAAAAAAGAACGATTAACCCTAAATCAACCCTTATATGTTGGAATGAGTATTCTTGATTTGTCTAAAACTTTTATGTATGATTTTCATTACAACTATATAAAAGAAAAATATGGACCACAAGCTAAATTATTATTCACTGATACAGATTCATTAATATATTAAATTAAAGCCAATGATTCTTATCAAGATTTCTACAAAGATAAAGACCTTTTTGATAATAGTGATTATTCATCAAAAAGTCCATATTTCTTTGATTATAACAAGAAAGTAATTGGTAAATTCAAAGACGAGTGTGTGGGCGTACCAATTATTGAATATATTGGGCTTCGAAGTAAAATGTACTCTTACATAACAGAGTCTGCTTCTGCACTTAAAGCAAAAGGTATAAAAAAGTTAGTTATAAAAAAGAATATATCTCATGAAGAATATAAGACAGTACTTTTTGAAATTTACAAATGAAACATTCCATGAATACTATACGATCGATAAATCACCAATTTGGTAGTTACAAAATCAATAAAACTTCTTTATGTTGCTTCAATGATAAACGTTATGTTCTTGATTGTCGTAACACGTTAGCACATGGTCACGTTAATTTAAGTAAGCTCGAGTTGAAATGAAATTGGATAACCATTAAAATCTATTAGTTCGTTATTTTGATTAGTTATCCAAATTCGAAGGCTAGTTATATTCATTTTCTTGATTGGTACCGGAACATTCACAGGAAATGAATAAGTGACAGCTTCTCCTATTTCACCTTTATTTTCCTGTATTGTTAAAATTTGTAAATAATTAGACCTTTTCCCATTGATGTAATTAGTAGGTGTATCTATAATATCACAGTAAACTACGTATTCAGTCACAGGAAGAAAATCTATATATACGAAGTATAATATGCCATCAAATTTTGGATTAGGTATAATAGAACCAGTATTATATACAGTTAATGATCTTGAAGATATTTACACACCAAATTTATCCGGACGTCATAATAATAAAGACTTCATTTTAAAATGGAAAAATGAAAATAAAATATTTAATTTAGAACCAGCAGCCATTCAAACACACGAGCATACTGCCAATTTAGTAGACCTAAATGACATAGATGAGACAATCGAAGAATATAGAGTATCAAAACATCATGTACCATTTGGCTTTGCGTATAGCAACAGAGAGAATATTTTCTATACTTTTGAATTACCATGAGATTTTGTTAAATTGATTGAAAAGCCATTAACTATTGACCATGGTTTAACTGACCGAGTTCCTTATGTGTTGGTTTATAATAACAATAATAAGACATTTAGTTTAACTGATTTCATACACTATTTAACGGAAGCAGATCCTAGACTAAACTTTCTGAATCCAAAGCTGCATTTAAAATTGGATGCTGCAAAAACAATAGTAAAAAGTAACAATTCTTTTCGTAGAATTATGAATTCAGGGGAATGGTATTGTAGTTATAACATTCAAGAAGGAAATATTAACTTATTTTATGATACGTCATTTGATGTACTTGGTTTGAAACCTGACAGTGAGGCTAAATTAAAATTGTTTACTGCTAGTGAAGCGATGACGGAAAATAAAAAGAAAGTAACCAGTGGTACCATTGTTATTAACTGTATTAAATTAAATACTGAGAGTGAATATGATACTCTTTTTAATTGATTTTCAATATTATGTGAACAACGTACATTATTAATTATTAAAATTCATGTTGAGAACGGGAATATCAATGTTACTTTTACAAAAAATAAAGCTCCTATGAGTAAACTTAGTTCTTTGTTCGCTGGTTTTACCTCATCACAAGAGTTAAAAGAAAATGAAGTGTTATATGAAATAACACAAGGGTTAAAGTTTATAGATATCAAAACAATAACTTTGAAACATATGATTCTTACAGATTTTAAAATATTTTAGGCTTATTTTATAGACCATGTTGTTTAACTTGAGTCTGACAAAAAATAAGTGAGAATAAAAAAGTTCATACACTTAATAAAAGATTAGAGATATGATATTTTTAATTTAAACAAACAAAATATTAATAATATACAAACACAATGGCACATAAACTTATTTTAACAAATCTAACAAAACCAACAAATTGTATTCCAACAAGTTGTATTCCAACACAAGATCAATTTAACAAAGCAGTACAAGAACAATCTGTTAAAAAATGGAGGGATTTCCCAGTACATGAAATATATAAAGTAACTGAAGTAAAAACAATTAATGGTAAATTTGGTTTAAGTTATATAGGTAAACTTGAAAATGATAATTTAAAAGCTCATTATTATTTGCCATCACATATTGGTAAACAATTAGAATTGTTATCAGTTCCATTTTGTATAAGATCAGAAGGTCTTCAAAACTCTGACAAAACAGGTCAACAATATTTTAAATATAGTTGTGTTAATATTTAAACAAGTTACTAAAAAACCTCAGGTGATTTTGTATATTTTTTTTGTTATATTTTGTTTACTCAAAATTTAATATACACTTAATAAAAGGTTAGAGATATATTATTTTTTAATTTAAATTTAAAAAAAATATTAATAGTTATATATACAAAATGGCACAAATGACACATGAAATGTCTGAGCAAATGAGTAACAAAGAATGGGAAAGTATCAAAGAATTGGAGGCAATAAATCAAATACTTAATGAATTGGCAGGTATTTTTTACTTCCGCCTGATTCCTTTAAAAAATTTATTAAGAAATTTAATAAAACAACTCAAACATTTATAAATTTAACCAATCAACCAAATAATAACATATTAACTAATGAAAAATTTGATATTGCGTTAACAGAGCAAACTGTTAAAAAATGGTTAGAATTACCTGTTAATATTATTTATAAGGTGATAGGTGTATATCAAACAGGGAAGATATGGTGTTTTTATAGGGGGTTTTCAAGATAAGAATGGAATAACTATGAAATATTATTTACCATCAAGAATACATGTCGATTTAAAAAAATTAAATACACCTTTTTGTATTAGATCAGATGGATTACAAAAATCAAATGAAACAGCACACGAATATTTTTATTATGCAACTGTTAATATAAAATAAACAACTTATTAAACTCTCTATTTAAAGTTAAAAGGGTGAAAAAGGGGGGTTGTCGTTTGGGTGATCCAGAAACCCTATGTTTCATTCTACTGTTGCTTTTACTTTTGTTGTACCAAAAACAACAAGCTGGTTAGAAGCCGTTTCTCCTTGTCGTCTTTTTCTCATCATGACCAGCTATACAGATGATAATATAGCTATTATTGCTCTGTAAAGCATGCATTTTGCCGTTACAAGAAAGACAAATTGATTTGGTTTTTAGTTGATATTGTTGTTTTCGTTTCATAATACATTGCTATACACACTTATTGTAATTAATTGTAAGCATACTTGCTGTTAAAAGCCTATTTCATTTGTCAATCATGTTCTGAAGGCATAAAAGGTAACAGGAAGAAAAAACCTCCACACAGCGCAAGCAGGCCAGGCAGCAGTTTGACAGAAAAGAATGGTATGTCTGTCATTTTACATTGTATAACACGTTTCTGTAACCATTTATTGTAGTTAATTAATTGTAAGCATACTTGCTGTTCAAGTTTATTTCCTCTGTCAGTCATGTTCGGATACACAGCTAGAAATCAATAGACAGATTACAGTGTGACAGGATAGGACCTATATAGACCTTGTAAGATGGTATGTCAAAGAAATGCTAGTAAATGTTCTCTTAATTTCGTAAAATTCCATAGCTGTATTCACAGCGGCAGATACATGTACAACATGTATACACTGTTTAAAATCTGATTACATTACTGTGATCACATAGCTGAAATAGGGATGTTCATATAGGTATGTGGTCAGGGTTGTGCGTACAAATGTTGTTACAGGGTCTGTATCACCCATAAATATAATACAAACCACAAACGCATATTGCTTATATAACCATAAAGGTTGTCACGAAAACAGAGCTTTTCTAAAGCACACCTGCAGGATGGCGGAGGAACCACAATTAATGGAGTACAAAAAAGAAAGAACTAACACACATGTCACAAGCTTTATCTAATTTCCTTCTAAATAAAAAAACATATAACACTTTTCCAGCGAAATTGCTTGTATGAAAAGACTATGCTGAAATCTATAAATTTAGAGTACACTTGAAAATTACTGATAGCTGGTTGTTGCAAATAAAACTAATAACAATATTGGACATTACAGTCTCTCTTTGGACACGCTGTTGGCACTGCAATACACAACCCGTGTATCAGATTGTCAATTGTTCAGTTCTACACACTGTATTATTCATAGATCCGGCAAACATTGAGTTTCCAAGCAGTAACAGAGGTCAGGACAAAGTTAAAGTTTCCTTCACGTCACAAAATAATGACATCAAAGTAATGTTTAGTCATTAATATGTATGTGCTAATGAGGGTAAAGGTTATGGTCTATTATTGAAATTAGATTTTCAGCATCGTCCCATCCTATCGTAAAGAGAATTGGATCAACCCTAATTTCACTAAATATTTCACTTGAAAATATTTAATTTAGCAAAGTCGCTTGCTAAAGAACTGTTGCAATGTTGCTTTTACTTTTGTTGTACCGAAAACGACAAGCTGGTGAGAAGCCGTTTCTCCTTGTCGTCTTTTTCTCATCATGACCAGCTATACAGATGATAATATAGTTATCATTGCTCTGTAAAGCATGCATTTTGCCGTTACAAGAAAGAAAAATTAGTTTGTTTTTTGTTGATATTGATGTTTTCATTTCATAATACATTGCTATACACACTTCTTGTAATTAATTGTAAGCATACTTGCTGTTAAAAGCCTATTTCCTTTGTCAATCATGTTCTGAAGGCATAAAAGATAACAGGAAGAAAAAACCTCCACACAGCGCAAGCAGGCCAGCCAGCAGTTTGACAGAAAAGAATGGTATGTCTGTCATTTTACATTTTTTTATTGTATAACACGTTTCTGTACCCATTTATTGTAGTTAATTAATTGTAAGCATACTTGCTGTTCAAGTTTATTTCCTCTGCCAGTCATGTTCGGATACACAGCTAGAAATCAATAGGCAGATTACAGTGTGACAGGATAGGCCCTATATAGACCTTGTAAGATGGTATGTCAAAGAAATGCTAGTAAATGTTCTCTTAATTTCGTAAAATTCCATAGCTGTATTCACAGCGGCAGATACATGTATACACTGTTTAAATTCTGATTACATTACTGTGATCACATAGCTGAAATAGGGATGTTCATATAGGTATGTGGTCAGGGTTGTGCGTACAAATGTTGTTACAGGGTCTGTATCACCCATAAATATAATACAAACCACAAACGCATATTGCTGATATAACCATAAAGGTTGTCACGAAAACAAAGTTTTTCTAAAGCACAGCTGCAGGATGGCGGAGGAACCACAATTAATGGAGTACAAAAAAGACAGAACTAACATACATGTCACAAGATTTGTCTAACTTCCCTCTAAATAAAAAATATATAACACTTTTCCAGCGAAATTGCTTGTATGAAAAGACTATGCTGAAATCTATAAATTTAGAGTACACTTGAAAATTACTGATAGCTGGTTGTTGCAAATAAAACTAATAACAATATTGGACATTACAGTTTCTCTTTGGACACGCTGTTGGCACTGCAATACACACCTCGTGTATCAGATTGTCAATTGTTCAGTTCCACACACTGTATTATTCATAGATCCGGCAAACATTGAGTTTCCAAGCAGTAACAGAGGTCAGGACAAAGTTGAAGTTTCCTTCACGTCACAAAATAATGACATCAAAGTAATGTTTAGTCATTAATATGTATGTGCTAATGAGGGTAAATGTTATGGTGTATTATTGAAATTAGATTTTCAGCATCGTCCCATCCTATGGTAAAGAGATTTGGATCAACCCTAATTTTACTAAATTTTTCACTTGAAAATATTTAATTTAGCAAAGTCGCTTGCCACAGAACTGTTGCAATGTTGCTTTTACTTGTGTTGTACCGAAAACGACAAGCTGGTGAGAAGCCGTTTCTCCTTGTCGTCTTTTTCTCATCATGACCAGCTATACAGATGATAATATAGCTATCATTGCTCTGTAAAGCATGCATTTTGCCGTTACAAGAAAGACAAATTAGTTTGTTTTTTTTTGTTGATATTGATGTTTTCATTTCATAATACATTGCTATACACACTTCTTGTAATTAATTGTAAGCATACTTGCTGTTAAAAGCCTATTTCCTTTGTCAATCATATTCTGAAGGCATAAATGGTAACAGGAAGAAAAAACCTCCACACAGCGCAAGCAGGCCAGGCAGCAGTTTGACAGAAAAGAATGGTATGTCTGTCATTTTACATTGTATAACACGTTTCTGTAACCATTTATTGTAGTTAATTAATTGTAAGCATACTTGCTGTTCAAGTTTATTTCCTCTGTCAGTCATGTTCGGATACACAGCTAGAAATCAATAGGCAGATTACAGTGTGACAGGATAGGCCCTATATAGACCTTGTAAGATGGTATGTCAAAGAAATGCTAGTAAATGTTCTCTTAATTTCGTAAAATTCCATAGCTGTATTCACAGCGGCAGATACATGTATACACTGTTTAAATTCTGATTACATTACTGTGATCACATAGCTGAAATAGGGATGTTCATATAGGTATGTGATCAGGGTTGTGCGTACAAATGTTGTTACAAGGTCTGTATCACCCATAAATATAATACAAACCACAAACGCATATTACTGATATAACCATAAAGGTTGTCACGAAAACAGAGTTTTTCTAAAGCACAGCTGCAGGATGGCGGAGGAACCACAATTAATGAAGTACAAAAAAGAAAGAACTAACACACATGTCACAAGCTTTGTCTAATTTCTCTCTAAATAAAAAATATATTAACACTTCTCCAGCGAAATTGCTTGTATGAAAACACTATGCTGAAATCTATAAATTTAGAGTACACTTGAAAATTACTGATAGCTGGTTGTTGCAAATAAAACTGATAACAATATAGGACATTACAGTCTCTCTTTGGACACGCTGTTGGCACTGCAATACTAATGGGTAGTGGGGATGTACTCTTTGCGCTGACCACCCAATCCTTGACCAAGTGGTAGTCAACTAACATCTGATAACCCGAACTGTTATGAGTCTCCGGATGCTTTCAGTTCAGGCCATGCATAGCGCACATCCCTGCCGCACTGCTTAGGTGCGTTTCTGAGGTGTTGGGGCCAGCAACCCCTCCACCTTGTAAATCTTCTCGCTACAAACAAATCAAACAAGCCTCGAAAGGAAGGATCTAAACGGAGTAGACTTATGCATGCCCATCGACTACGAGAAACGGATTTGAGTATACTAGAGGTGAATGTCAGAGGTCTCAGATCAAACATAGGTGAGCTGTCTAACTTGTGCAAAGAGCTCAGGCCAACTATTATTGTTGTTGTGGAAACATTCCTGGACCAATCAGTGACAGATGGAGCAGACTGCATTGCCATACCTGGTTACATCCTAAGCTGCCGCAGAGACAGACCAAATAAAACTGGCGGTGGAATTGCCATCTACTGCCTGGAAGGAATAGCCATTTTTCATGACATTGACTTAGACCCCTTAGAATATGAAGTGATGTGGTTTTCAGTGGCTCTCAGATCCCAGAAGCTACTGATAGCTGCAGTCTACAAACCACCAAGTAGCAATAGTGATATCATCAACTACCTAAACTCCAACACCTTATCAAAACTTGCAGAGTTCAGTGCCCAGTCTGTGATACTACTCGGTGATTTCAACGTTCATCACTCTGACTGGCTTGGCAGTAACACAACAGATGCTGCTGGCCGACGTACACTAGAGATGTCCAACTCCCTTGGGCTGAGACAGATTGTCACTGAACCAACTAGGGAGGACCAGATCCTTGACCTGGTTTTGACTGACCTGCCTTCTACTGCTACAACTTTTTCATGATTAGGCACATCTGACCACAACCCTGTCATGGTCAAACTGGATGTGCCTGTCTATAGAAACAGACCTTACAGACGAAAAGTTTGGCGATATGACAAGGCTGACTATTGGGGTATGAGAGGTTACCTTTCTTCCGCTGACTGGACCCAAGCCCTCCAGTTTTATGACCCTGAACAAGCATGCAAAAATACCACCGACATCATTTATAATGCTATGGAAAGCTATATTCCAAGCAAGTATGTTACCAAAAAGCCTGGCGACAAAGCTTGGTTTGATGACCATTACAAGAAAGCTGCAACCAGGAAGCGTCGCCTGTTCAACAAGTCAAAGAAAATAAACACACAGGAAAATAAAGACAACTTTGTTGAAGCCAGAAAGAATTATAACCACATAGAGAAACAAGCCACAAGAAGATATAACAACAAGTTGAAGGAGGAACTGTCAGACGGAAGTCTCAGCAGTAAGAGATGGTGGAATATGGTTAATACCCTTTCCGGAAGAACAGCCCGAGCGGAGATACCAGTGTTAAAAGATCAGAACCACATCTACACCACAGCAAAGGAGAAAGCTGAAAAATTTGGTCAGACTTTTGCAAAGAAATGTCAACTTGAAAACGCAGACGAACCTGCTCCAGACATTAAAGGGACACCACAAAACACAAAGGACAACATAGCCTTCAAGGCCAAGGACATCAAGAGGCTATAGAGAAAATTAAAACCAGACAAGGCCACAGGACCAGATGGGATCCCTACCAAAGTCTTGAGAGAGTGTAGTGCAGAGCTAGCAAGACCTTTCAGCTGCCTGTTTAAGCTGTGCTTTGACCATGGAGTTTTCCCAAACCAGTGGAAGTGTGCATCAGTCATCCCTGTACACAAGAGAGACTCAAAGTCTAACCCATCCATGTACCGCCCCACATCACTCCTTAGCAACATCAGTAAGGTTATGGAGGCAGTGGTAAATAACCAGCTTCAGAAGTACCTGTTGCAAAACCACCTGATATCGGATAGGCAGTTTGGATTCAGACCACATCATAGCACAGCCGACATCCTTACCATCCTCTCTCAGCAATGGTCCAATGCTCTGGACAGGGGTTATGAAGTGCGTCTTATTGCCCTGAACATCAAAGGTGCATTCGACAAGGTGTGGCATAATGATCTGTGCTCTAAGCTCAAGGGGAAAGGAGTATCTGGCAAGCTGCTGACCTGGATTGAGAGCTACCTATCCAACCGGTCCAGGAAAGTGGTTTTATCTGGCCAATCCTCAAGTACTACATCCATAAATGCATCTGTACCTCAAAGATCAATCCTAGGCCCACTGTTGTTCTCTGTCTTTATTGATGACCTCGGAGACGAATGTGAGAACACACTGTATCTGTATGCAGATGACTCCACCTTATTCTGTGAGATCAGATCAAGTGATGACAGCAACTCTAAAACATGTAGTATGAACAGGGACCTAGAGAGAATGAGGAACTGGGCAGACAAATGGAAAGTGGTCTTTGAGCCATCTAAGTGCAAAGTTTTGACCATCTCAAGAAAGAGGAATCCAACTAGGACAGACTTATTCTTCGGAAAGACTAAACTTGTAGAGAAGGATGAGCTGGAAATCTTGGGTGTCACAGGTGATAGGAAACTCACCTGGACTAAGCACATATCAAACATCACAGCCAGAGCTGGACAGAAGCTTGGAGCACTAAGGAAGGTTGCAAACAAACTGAATGTGAAAGGTAGAGCTATGGTCTACAAGGCCCAGGTTCGTACTGTTATGGAGTATGCTTCATTATGCTGGATGAGTGCCTCAACCACCACACTCAAGCTTCTCGACTCCATCCAGAGTAAAGCATTGTGTATCATAGGTGTGAACGAACAGGAGGCAAGATTGGATTTAAACATCCCTTCATTACATCACAGACGCCTGGTTGCAGCTACAACTGTGCTCTACAAGATGCACACAAGTTTGTGCCCATCTGATCTGAGGGCAATGCTTCCTTAGCCATATGTGATAAGACGAGCAACCCGCACCAGTTTGTCAATGTCAAGTCATGCACTCATCGAACCAGTATCAAGAACTTACTCCACTGGCAGAACTTTCATCCACACTGCAGTCCATGTCTGGAATGGACTCCCTGACAATATAGTTGGAGTGATCAGTGATAATGGTGCTCAGTCCTTCAAGAGCCGTGTGCACAAACATCTTTCAACACCCTAAAGAAACAGAAGATTCTCTAATGTACTCCTAAGCTGCTGTGAACCATTGCTTTGGCTCATGAGATTTACTTATATAGTGCTTGGCTGCTTATATCTGTGTATGACCAGGTCACATCTTATGAGCTATTGTTCACTTTAGCATTTTATATATAAAAAAAATACACAACTTGTGTATCAGATTGTCAATTGTTCAGTTCTACACACTGTATTATTCATAGATCCGGCAAACATTGAGTTTCCAAGCAGTAACAGAGGTCAGGACAAAGTTGAAGTTTCCTTCACGCCACAAAATAATGACATCAAAGTAATGTTTAGTCATTAATATGTATGTGCTAATGAGGGTAAAGGTTATGGTCTATTATTGAAATTAGATTTTCAGCATCGTCCCATCCTATCGTAAAGAGAATTGGATCAACCCTAATTTTACTAAATTTTTCACTTGAAAATATTTAATTTAGCAAAGTCGCTTGCCACAGAACTGTTGCAATGTTGCTTTTACTTGTGTTGTACCGAAAACGACAAGCTGGTGAGAAGCCGTTTCTCCTTGTGGTCTTGTTCTCATCATGACCAGCTATACAGATGATAATATAGCTATCATTGCTCTGTAAAGCATGCATTTTGCCGTTACAAGAAAGACAAATTGATTTGGTTTTTTTGTTGATATTGTTGTTTTCATTTCATAATACGTTTCTATACACACTTATTGTAATTAATTGTAAGCATGCTTGCTGTTAAAAGCCTATTTCCTTTGTCAATCATGTTCTGAAGGCATAAATGGTAACAGGAAGAAAAAACCTCCACTCAGCGCAAGCAGGCCAGGCAGCAGTTTGACAGAAAAGAATGGTATGTCTGTCATTTTACATTTTTTATTGCATAACACGTTTCTGTACCCATTTATTGTAGTTAATTAATTGTAAGCATCCTTGCTGTTCAAGTTTATTTCCTCTGTCAGTCATGTTCGGATACCCAGCTAGAAATCAGTAGGCAGATTACAGTGTGACAGGATAGGACCTATATAAACCTTCTAACATGGTATGTCAATGAAATGCTAGTACATGTTCTCTTAATTTCGTAAACTTCCATAGCTGTATTCACAGCGGCAGATGCATGTATACACTGTTTAAATTCTGATTACATTAATGTGATCACATAGCTGAAACAGGGATGTTCATATAGGTATGTGGTCAGGGTTGTGCGTACAAATGTTGTTACAGGGTCTGTATCACCCATAAATATAATACAAACCACAAACGCATATTGCTGATATAACCATAAAGGTTGTCACGAAAACAGAGTTTTTCTAAAGCACACCTGCAGGATGGCGGAGGAACCACAATTAATGGAGTACAAAAAAAAAGAACTAACACACATGTCACAAGCTTTGTCTAATTTCCCTCTAAATTAAAAATATAAAGACTATGCTGAAATCTATAAATTTAGAGTACACTTGAAAATTACTGATAGCTGGTTGTTGCAAATAAAACTAATAACAATATTGGACATTACAGTCTCTCTTTGGACACGCTGTTGGCACTGCAATACACAACTAGTGTATCAGATTGTCAATTGTTCAGTTCCACACACTGTTCCGGCATACGTTGAGTTTCTAAGCAGTAACAGAGATCAGGGCAAAGTTGAAGTTTCATTCATCCCACAAACTGATGACGTGAAAGTAATGTGTAGTCATCAATATGTTATATATGCAAATGACGGCAAAGGTTACGATCTATTAAGAAACATTGTTTTTATAATATCGTCTTATTTTTTTCCCGTTCGTGCTTTAATTCTCGTTACCTCCACTCTTAATCCTACCTACCCATTTTCTTTATTTATCCCTTTCTAGTCCTTTTTGCCGAGTTCCGTAACTAGCGACATTGACAAAACAGAATATGCTCTCCACTCATCCAAAATAATAATCGAACCTGCATGAATATTTATTCGACATGTTAAGTTAGAATACAATTTTCAATGACGTTTTTTTTTATTAAACCGTACTAATACGACAGGGCTTTGTTATTGGCGTCTCAGTGTATGGTTAATTAAAGGTGTGACGTCATCAGTTTGTGGGTGAAGGAAACTTCAACCGTGCCCGAGTAAATTCCTCATGCAGGAATTCAAAAGCATACTACAGCAACGTTGGTTTATCACAGATCAAATTCTGGAGATTAGCTCCCTGAACTGTCAAATATTTATTCCTTTTATGTTTGTATCAATACAACTCTATTTCCACATACGATTGGATTATCCCATTGCCACCAGGTGTCTTTCACAGTATATGCAAATTCAATCTACTAGCCAGTTACCTGTCGAAACATGTTATGCTAATTTACAACCTAACTGAAATTACATATTTCCATGGATAGTAAACAACTGTGACCGGTCAACCTAATGTCGCTGACCTTGGTCAATGAGCATTACCAAATATATGCACTGTGAGACAAATGTAATAAAAATCAACCATACATGAATACTAATGTAAAATGTAATAACAATGAACCATAAATGAAAGAATCTAAACTGAATCACCATAACTGTAATAACATCTAACCATAAATGTGAAAAATTTTAACCTGAAATACATACCATTTCTGTGTTTTTTACTTTCCTCAAGGAAGCCTTCATGGTTATATATTAGGATGAAAAGTCTGTGTCTGTATATCTGTCTCTCAAAAACGGCTGGCTCAATTCAAACAAAATTCAGTGCACCTGTTCTTTAGGGTAAATACTAGAATTAA
This sequence comes from Glandiceps talaboti, assembly GCF_964340395.1. Lineage (NCBI taxonomy): Eukaryota > Metazoa > Hemichordata > Enteropneusta > Spengelidae > Glandiceps > Glandiceps talaboti. Next base: position 5,110,338 of record NC_135554.1, read on the forward strand.
TTAGGTTTTGGTAAATATACATTGACTTTTAATGAGAAATTTACATAATTGATGAATGCACCCCTCAAATGTAAAATAATTTGGCACTTAAATGAGTTATACAAAAGTGCATCTGTCCTGAAAATATTATTGATCTAGCTTTCAGCTTTGATACTTTCTCTACATATTTTTGGTAATTAGATCTGTAAAAACTCTAGCTGGGCTGAGGCCTATGGTACAATGTTCTATAAACGCTTCACACTGCATGCTGTGTTGGCCATAAGATCGCATCTGCGCACAATCATGCTTGAGTATCGCCAACATAAATTCATACGATCTCTTCACTATTTCATTCTCAATCAAAATTGAAAATCTTTTTTTTTGTACGTTGTTGATCTTATGACCTACATATTGAATTTAGAAGGGGAGCCCTCGTGAGTATTTGCATACATTTGCATAAATCAATACAGTTCAAAATGGCCACCATCACTCATAAAAAATCCCACTTTGCAGAATTTTGTGGTGTAATAAAAGCACCAAATTGGGCATGAGTGTTCCTGAGACCCTACTCATTGAATTTGAAGGGGGGGGGCCTCGTGAATATTTACATACATTTGCATAAATCGATGAATTTCAACAGGCCGGCCATCACTCTTAAAAATCCCACTTTTCTGAGATACTACATACTTTGCAGAACTTTGCAGGACATAAAAGCACCAAATTGTATATGAGTGGTCCTCAGGACCTACTTATTGATTTTGACCCAGGAGAAATCTAGATATTTACATAAATTTGCATAAATTGGTAAAATCCAAAATGTCTGCTGTCACCCTTGAAAAGTCTCATTTCTGGTCATTAAAGTATCTCCCTTGTAGACTATTATTAAAAGTCGGTTATTGTGCAACTTACGAAATAAGTTCCACGATCCACTCTCTGCATATTTTACGTACAACTATTTTTGCAGTAGGAGTTTGGATAGACATATCCCTCCCTTATATGAGTATATGTATGTCTTGTTTTACCCAACAGACAAATTTCATCATCATTACACCATTATTCTGCCAGTTCATTTACATCACCCTTTGTGCTTTTTGCTCGCTGCGATTGCTTTTTTTTAAAGATTCCAAACCAACAAGTCTGGATTGTCAACTTCTACTTGGGCAACCCTTCGTGTGTTAAAAGATTCATCCTGTCCAGGGGTGCCCTGTTTTTATATCCAACTGCAACGGTTTCATGTGTTAACATACTTGAAACTCCATTCTTACCACATTGGTAACTGAACTGAATCGGCTAACAATTCTATAGTGCAAAAATCACTGTATATCAAGTGTTCCCATTAAGGGGATGCCCCAAGACAGGCCATGAGAATGGCAGGTTGCTGAAGGCAAAGGACGTATTAGGTCCCCCGTCAAGGGGTTGTAGGACACACAGTGGCAAGTAATTTATGGTGGAAATTGTATTCATAAATAAATCTTTGCCTATAATTATCAGTAATCAATTTCAGAATAATACGACACACAAATGACATTTACAGATGTCATCAATTCTGTTCTCTTTATTTCATTCCATAGTTTACCATTACATTCCACGGCAAAATGCCATATTTCCTACCAGCATAATAAGTTTTATTGACCAGTCATATGATACATACAGATGCCCGGAGTAGGTACCCCTCACTACCTCCAAAATAGTTTCCTTGTACTGTAACTTGGAAGCGAGACAGCTTCAGGCAAGCTACTCTGGTCACAGTGCACATAGCAAGTGTTCTGAACATTTACGGTTTGAAGTGCGTCAACAGCAACTGACACGGCAGCCTCTCATATAATCATCACTGTCTTCGTGAGTTCTTCAACCCTATCTTTACCTGAAAACAGGAGATTATATCAATAACTGCTCCTGTCAGTTATTGGCTTTTGGCACAGACACACCGCAATATTCTGACATCACTTTTATGGGCATATCTATTATATGCATTTTCATCAGCCGAGTGCCGTTATTGACACACACACACACACACACACACACACACACACACACACACACACACACACACACACACACAAAGCAAATATCCAACATCTACATCGACATTATTTCATGGGTATGTCCATTATCACTCCATGAGTGCTGCTCTTACTTGCATCAGTGAACCAACTCGTGTCACTGCCTCAACCCAAACTCTACTTGATGTCATCATGGTCAACAATCGTAAGAAAGTTCTTCGGTCTGGAGTTATTAATATGCATATTGGTGATCATTGTTTGACTTATTCCATTGCCCGAATTCATGTACCACGTCCCTCCAGATAGAAAATAGTGTATCATTCATTCAAGCACTTTGACAAAACCACCTTTAATAGCGATGTGAGCTATATCCCCCTTCAGGTCTCTGAAATCTTTGATGATATTGATGATTCATATTGGGTTTTTGAAACCTTGTTCAAGAATGTACTTGATGAACATGCTCCTCTCAAATCCAAGTATATCAAACGGAATCACGTCGGATACATGACTACTGAACTACTCGCTCACATCAAAACTTGCAATAAGCTTTGGAAGGAGTACTGTAAATGTAGAAATAATGAAAGTTGGGAGGTGTGCCGAAAGCAGCGTAATCTTTGTACCAGTGTTCGCCTTAAACCTTAAACTTATTGTACAAAAGTGCAGAGAAAATGCAAATGTTAAAGATAGTAAACAATTTTGGAAAGTCTTTGGCAACATGATGCACTCTAAACAGAAATAAACTGGTCCTCATATAGAACTTTGCGAAAATAATAAGATCATCAATGTCAGTCATAATTTATGTAATACAATCAATAACTATTTCACAACGGTTACAGGTGACATTTGGTTGCCAATGACAGGTGTTAATATTACCCTAGTGTCAAAGCTATACAGGCAAACACAAACAGCACTGTAATTAAATTCAGGCCATCAACACCTGCGGATATAGCAAACCTTTTGACTAATCTAGACACAGGTAAATCAGCTGGTCATGACCGTATACCAGGTAGAGCCATTCAGACAGCTGCTAACACTCTATGTTTTCCATTGTGCTCGATAGTCAATAGATGCATTATATCAAATTCAGTGCCTGATGCATGGAACAGAGCGGAGATTACTCCAATCTACAAGAAAAATGATCACAAGAAGGAGAATTACAGACCAGTCTCCATTCTACCGGTTTTGAGCAAAATATTTGAAGTTCTTCTATCTAATCAGTTGAATTCATATTTTGATAATATTTTCTCGAATTACTTATCAGCTTTCCGCAAAAACCACAGCTGTGAGTCTTCCCTATCGCGGCTTATAGAGGAGTGTAAATATGCACTAGAAAACAAAAACAGTGTAGGGATCATTTTAATGGATCTATCAAAGGCATTCAACTCCATTCCGCATGGTCTACTTTGTGCAAAACTGTCAGCGTATGGCTTAGAAAGGGGGTCAGTTGAGTTGATTAAGGCTTACCTATAACCGCAGTCAAAGGGTCAAACTAAATGGTCATTTTTCTGATTGGGCGAAGCTCACCAAAGGCATTACACAAGGATCAGTACTGGGACCAACCTTGTTCAATATCTTTCTTAATGATGTATTTTACTTCATTTTAACCTGCAAATTGAATTCTTATGCTGACGATAATCAGATATTTTATGCAAACAAAGATATTACTGATCTTATGCAATAGCTAACTTCTGATCTATTTACAGCTACACAGTGGTTTAGTAATAATCTGATGAAGATAAACCCAGAGAAATCACAGTTTATGCTTATGGGTAATGAAAGCACCGGTGAAAATAACATTAACGTCTCCAATGTTAACATTTCTAGTAGTGAAAATGTAGATCGTGTGGTGGTTAATATTGACAACATTAAATTTTGATAAGCATATATCCTCCATTTGTACTAAAGTAAACAAACACTTGGCAGTCATTAGACGGCTGAAGAAATTTATCCCGACTGATGCCAAATTACTTATATATAATAGCCTTATCTCTTCACTTTTGAATTATTGTAGTAGTATATGGGGTGGCTGTACTAAAAGAAATCTTGATAAGCTAGAGAAACTGAATCACAAAGTACTCTGTAGCAGTTATGACAGGCTCCTTAAGAACCAAAACCTTGTCAGCCTTTCTGAACAAAGGAACAACAATGTAGCTAAATTAGTTTTTACAGCATTAACAGGTGCCGCTCCTATTTATATCACTGACATGCTCACACCTTGGGCTACTACATAATTTATGGTGGGTAACATATTGAAAATTATTATTATTATTATTATTATTATTATTTAATTCTTAATGAACGCACTACACATACGTCTCAGTGCATTGTACACAACAAAGTAAAACACAAAAACAAAAAACACATAATTAATGTTCATGAAACAAAGGGAATTAAAATGCAGTCAATACTGATAAAAAAGAGATCGAGGTAAGAACATATCAAAAATAGTCGAAGAGCAAAAATAATTAAAACAGAAATTCATGTCCAATTACGAATGAGGTCGAATATTATAATAAGCCTTGGAAAAATGTCATGAATGTACCTGTAAAATGTGAGTTTAACAGAAATATTGCACAAAAAGATGCGTCTTCAAACGGCGTTTGAAACAATCAATCGTTTCGGCGGTGCGAATTTCTAGGGACAAAAGGTTCCACAAAGCAGGAGCGCAGACAGAAAAAGCTCTTTGGCCATACATTCTATTGAATTTGCCTCTTGGTGGTACAAATTCCAAGAGTTCATACCACCAAATACGGCTTGCACTCTATTTGGTATCAGGCACCAGTAATTTGGAACAAAGTGAGTAATGATTTAAGGATGGCTGATAATCTAGCGTCTTTTAAACGTAAAATTAAGCAAGGCAATGTCTCTCAACCCCTGTTTTACTTGTAATTTAGTGTTGTTGGATGACTTAATACTCTTTCGCTATGTGATTTCCATCATTTTATTTTTCAGCTCTAGGTTCTAGTCTTGACTGAGTCTTTTGAGTCTTTGTTGTTGGTTTGTTTTGTTTGTATATAAGTTATTATTGTGATGTGTATTTTATCTTCATGACGGTTTTACTGTAGTTTTTATTTATATTTTACATCTTGGATGTATTAGCACATCTGTGCTACATTTTAAACCGAGTACAAATAAAATAATAATTAACTAAATATTATATAGAAATAATAATTTTTGTAATAATTGAGTTTATTTGAATATTAACCACCCTACCTGGGATAGTTTGTTACGCTAAGTTCAAAAAAATGGGGTCATTTTATGAACATCTATTGTCATGGTAACCAAAATCACCATAATATGTTAATCATTTTTCCAAACTTTGACATAAAACATTGAAAAAAAAAGTTAATACAGTGAAAAAATGTCCTTGTATTAGACATGTATGAGTTAGTGCTACCTGGTGTAACATAAACTGTATAAAATTGGATAGCTGTTTCCATGGAAACATACGGTAGACATGCAAATTATGTTTTCATTACATACACATACATCTCACAAATAACATTATAAATCTGATAAATATCTTTTTATTTGCACATTTACCCCACTACCAAGGGTAGTTTGTCATGCTGAGTTCAAAAAAAGTGGTCATTTAATGAACATAAGTTGCCATGGTAACCAAAATAACCATACTATGTGAATTTTTGGAAAATTAGACATAAAACACTTTAATAATTTCAAATTTAGGAAAAAACATCATTGCTGTTTGAATGTATGGGTTGGTGATATATGTTGTAACAAGGTTTCATGATTTTTGAAATTATCTGTATCAAACCTATGCAATTCTAAAAGTAAAACTCTAAAAATGACCAGAACAAATTGTAAATACCTAAATACCAGCAGTCCTTGAGAATTCGATCTACACAACTTGGTTCAGTCTTTCATCACAAAATCTCCAAATGTGTACACATACATTTGAGTACAAGTTGACATACGCGACTCGATGCTGTATATCGTTTGTTTATGGATAGAAATTCAAAATCCGACAGTTTCAAAGATCGTCTGCTGCTCCAGCTGACACTGTAGTGTAGTATTGTGACAACTCGATGTGCGTACATGCGTATGTACGTATTTGTGGGGCCCAAATTCAGACGATAACAGACACCGATATCATTCATGTCATCGGGGACAAGTGACATCACGGTAGCATTCATTGTTACAGGAATACTTATGAATTATCCAGAAATTCTCAATCATAAGGTTTGCGAAGTGTCGAGTGTGAGAAATGGCGACTGTTAGTTACTGTGTGTGCGCGCGAGGTGAATGACGTCACTAGAATTGAATACAATGTAGCAATGTGCGTTACATTGTCGTATGTGTGCATGCGGTACCGTGGTACACACATCACATACTAGTACAAGTGAGATAGACAACGATAGAAACAAACTCGCCAGCTTACAAATGTATTGTTTACATGACTTTGCCGCGATGATGAGGAAAAATCATCATTAATTTACATTAAACTTAGTTGCTAAAATTATGGATGAGTTAAAACAGCAAGGGACATTGCAAATAGTGTTTTCCGACATTTCATAGGCGAATGTTATGCAGTGTTTTTTCGGAGTGTCTGCTGATCGACGTATGTTACCAGCACATTGTGCTGGTGACAGGTGTGGGATATTTATGACATCAATTTGAGGAGTATTTCTATGAATAATAAGCACTGGTTACCTTTGATAAACGGTTGCCTAATAAAGTACACTGAATCCACTGAACTGTACAATGTAACGATGTCTATATCGCGAGCAAACGTGAAACTGAGATGACGTGGGGAACGGTTATTTACGTATACTTTCTAGGGAATTGCATAACATACATGTATATCCATAGCCGATACATGTATTTGACCTAAAACCAGTTGTTCTGTATCTCTTTGTAGTGTCGTTATTGTTGTTGTTGTTGTTGTTGTTGTTGTTGTTGTTGTTGTTGTTGTTGTTGATGTTGTTGTTGTAAAGATTCAGTTTGCTTCATCGTACATTACAGCATAGCAAGTATAGTATAGTATATGACAAGTTGAGAACTACACGACACGTCTGTTTACATGTAATACAGGCTTCAACATGTGCCTTATGCACGAGTCAATGTCACCCCCCCCCACCTCGGGGCATAGTGGGGGATTTGGAAATTAGTCTTATAAAATTTGTCAAATTCCCCACTCCCTGGGGCAAGACATTCTGGAAAATCACCACCTAAAAGAAGTAAATCTCCCAACATTTCCCCCACCCTAATGGGTGGGGCATTCAAAAATTCTGACTGACACACAACCACTCTTTTACGTCCGTGAAAATGACTAGGGGGTGAATATGAGGCAATTGCCCCACCCCGTCGGGCATTGTTTCATAGCAAACACGGTCTAATCCCCCACATTTGTCCCGTATCGCCCGAGGTGGGGTCCTTCGGGCATTACATTGACTCGTGCATTGGTAGGAGTACGTTGCGTTAGACTGGTAGTACCTTGCCTTTACCACGTTTCCTACCCCAACCCGAATTAGCAATTACGATTTTATGTGCATTTCACCTGTTTCTATTTCAATCGTGCACAATGAACCAAGAAACACAACACTCTAAAAAATATACACACTATACTTGCCAATGGTCATCACAATAAACTTTGCCAATGCAACGAACGTTTTGAAGGCCAGCAGTAAATGTAACTGATTCCCTGACCAATTTAGTAGTTCCCCGCTTGTGGCTCATGATCAAAGTGAAATCGAAAATTGCGTTTGAACTGATATAAAGAAGGCAAGTCAGCTTCATTATGATATTTTTTTAACAATAATGCGTAGCCCGATTGTCTGATTGTCAAGCAGACTACCGAGAGTTGATTGCTTTTATTTTGATACATAAGATGTATCATTGTCGAAATCAACATAAAAAGACACAACGCTGTACTGATGTTGCAATTCAGTGTTGCCATTATATTGTTGTGTCTACCTGGAATATTTGACGATTACGCGGCAAAACAAGACTATCAATGTTATCACGAGCGTAAACCCTTGACCTATTTTCATAGGGACGTCGAAGGAAACGAGGTCAGTGTTACATCTCAAGCATGATCAACAACGTTTACATGAGTGAGTACTAAATGTTGTCTAAACTTTAGTGGAAGAGAAATTCTGGTGATCAGACACAGACTATTTTCAAATTCTTACAACATCTTGACGATAAGAAGCAAAATGTGGCACGGACAGACAGGCTAGTCCGTCCGTACACCATACAGGAGGCACAAACACACCACAGGTGCATCTGGTTGACTGGGATTGATTGTGATCACGTAATATTTAGCACTAACTTTATGCTGTTGCTTCCAAATATTATTGAACTGCAATCTTTCTAAACAAGTCATGGACATTGCCAGAAACCTGATTATTTTATGACTGAATATGTTACGATCATAAATTCCCTTACTTTCAGTTAAATTTTCTGATGGGAAGCAACACACTTAGTGTGAAATCTGATGAGCGACATTGATGGGTACAGTGACGTAATTCGTAAACAAATCTAACGTTGGTAACTATTATTTTTGTAAATGGTCCTTAAATATCAAGTACACCTGTCTTCATAGCAAACAGAAATCTGAGGCCAAATTTTGCTACGAATGGATACATCATTTGACTCCACAATAAAATAAGCACGGCAATAGCTCAAAAACCTGGCTCAAATTTTATAACACTCACACAGCTCAGAGCGCCTGCAGGGGGTCGGAAAAAAATCGATTATCTTTTCAGTAAACTTTGCAACACTGTATAATCAAAATTTTGTACCTGTCAATGTACTGCTGCATAGTAGAAATACTACTACTAAACACTTCATGGAATATTTGTAACAGTATGTTGTGAAAGTCTACGATGATTTGAAAACATCGGCGCTGTTTTCAGAGGAAAATATGGCAGGAGCCTACAGACTATACTAAGCCGAATGAGGACTGCAAGGTATCCTGTACTGAGAATACCTAAAAGGCATTTGAACAACTTTTTCGGCAACTAACCTTTACTTCAAAAATCACAAACGTAGCACAACATCATTTGCATAATTCACTAAATGACATAATAAATTGTTTACTACTATTAAATTGACGTGTATTGACATTCTCGTGTTGTTCAATTCCGTATCGGTAATCGACAGAGGTGATCATCATTGCCTTTCCGTATACTTGAATTTTTGACATTTTTTTGTTTATATTCAGATTCGATGCAAGACTACAAAGCATTCTATCCAACTGCGATTTATACATCTTCCTTAAAATTTCTTTTCAGGGTTTGGAATTTCTTCAAGCTAGATTTTGTCTAGAATAAAACCTGCTATGTACGGACTTTTCTCACTTTCATTGGTCAGAAATTACACAATTACGCTTTTAATATTTCATAGGTACATGTATATCGAATTCTCACCGTTCAAGCTTGAATATATCCGCACTCCTTTACTAGTGCATCATGACATACTTGTAAATTATATATACCTGATATTTTATCATTCCATAGTGTTTCACGTTTGTGCTTGATATTTCGTAATACTATAATTCTCATCAAAATACTTCGATATGCTCATTCCAAAACGCAGTTCCAGTACATGCAAAGACATGACAGGACATTACTGAACCTTTTCGGAATTAAATGGAAAAAGAGACTTAAAACAAAATACAAAGGCATTGTAGCCATTGTAATTATTTTTACTTGGCAAATATTCGTATTTTGGAAATGGCAAGACATGGATTTGTTGTTTTAATTGTCAGCTAGTGAATACATTTTGATTGGTTTCATTCACTTGGAACTGAGTTAGCCTATTATATATGAACTGCATGAAAACTACAACCATATCAAATCTTTCAGGATCGGCAAATCTTGTAGTAAAATGATAAACTGCATACGAGACGATGTATGTTGTGTAACTGGCACCATAGACTTTATTTGTCAAAGCCCTGAAGAATTCGGCCTAACACGGCCTCCCTCCAAGGCCAGAGCTAGAAGTCGACTCAGATACTCACAGCTCGACGGTCAAAAGCCAAGTTCCAATCTCTGCGACGCTATGGTCGTTATAATAATCAAATTACAATAAGTTACGCATATGAGATGTGCTTTTAAGATAACAATAGGTCATGCATAATTATGAGCGTCATGGAGAAGAAAGAAAAGATACTAAACTTTAACTTGAATGACATCTCCAGACATACGATATTAGTGTATCTATTGTCTTGACATCCAGTGTGAGCCATATTCGAATTCATTTCTCTAACTAGGTGTTTGGCGACATGTATCAACAGTGTCATGTCTGCACCCAAACACAGTAATTCTAAGATTGCCGGTCAAACAAGGCTGCTGCATGCTTCGACATTCCGAGTCAAATCGCCCACTTTATGTCGAACGCGCGCTTGAATAAAGACTTTGTCATTTAGACAGAGACTTTGCCATCATTTCTTTCGTCATTTAAATCACATAAGAATCCATCTCCTTCGTGAAATTTGTCAACTTTCCTATCCGTATTAAGGAAACTATATATGAAAAACGAAAAACGGCCGAAATTTCCGGAGATCAAGTATATGCTTCACAAAATCGCCGTGAAATCAGTATTCCTCCAGATAATTCATAAATTTATCTTACTGGCACGAAAGACAAGATGTCTATCAGTTGAGGTTTACTCCTTTACATGACCTAAAATGGCGGATTGTGATGAGTAAATCTCTACAATACAACATGTGAAACATAAGTGAAGTATTGGTTGTAAAATAGTCGTTATTTCGATTAATAAATACTGAGTGTAAAATAGTCTCTATTTCAATTAATAAATACCGAGTTAGTGAGTGAGTGAGTGAGTGAGTGGGTGGGTGGGTGAGTGCAGATATGCTTTTTGTGTAAATATGTTAATGATGCAAATCATAATCTCCAGATGGTAAATAATTTTGTCTAGATTCACATGTTTACATTTGTACTCTCACTTCATTTCAACAGTTTACCCCAACTCTGATTGTCGAGCCGCTGTTAACATTGATCTTGTAACAATGAAAAGTGGATTTCACATTATAGCTAATCACAAAGTTGGTGCAAAACGTCGACAGCTTTACCAATATGAACATTTGAAACTAGGAGATCCGTTCCAGAATTGTCTTCTATTGAACAGTGACTTGTCCTTCTCTGCCTTTGGCAAGAAAGCAGAGGATCTGTATTTTGATTCAGTCCAAATGAAGCGTCACGAAAGCTACTTCTTTGATAAATTGCTGTTACACGACAGTTCAGGAAGTGTGAGTATACCAGAATGGTTAATACAACCAAATACTATTTTTTCACGAGAACGAGCAGGATTTACTGCAGGGGAGCTGAGCAGAGATTGGGAGGCATGAAAAAATGGGGTGCGAAGTGGAGGGGGAGGACAGCATCCCCATGAAAGCTTGCGGGGAGGTTGTTGGAGGGGTGTTTTACACTTCTAAACAGTTTCCTACATGCCGTCCATACTTTGTTTTAATACTCACCGTGTGAGGGGTGATCACTACTACACAATACCCACTAACACCCTTCCACAACTGATCACAGTGATGTTGTTTTCCCCAAAAATTAAGATTGAAAGGGAAAGCCCTGCTGGCTGAGTATCTCCAAATATAGGTTACAGCCCAGTTTGAGCCCATAATACATTTGTAAAGAATCTCGTATAATGTATGGATGCTTAAGTCGATTGCCACAGTTATTTTAATGTAGTATGCCATTCAATTATACATCTCCAGAATGCAAGGGAGATACGAAAGTTCTTGGGATTATGTTGGGGAGGGGGGGGGCGTGATTCTTTTTGAGAACGCATAAATTCTGCTCGTTCCCTAATAGAAATTTCAGAGCTACAATCCAATGATTAATTTCTTATCTGTGGGAAACTTTAGTTCATCATTCAGTGTCTCTATCACTTTCATATAAAACTAAAAGTCTCTTGTCCCGAACTTTCTACCTTCAACGATGCTAGTTAGTTGAACGTTATCATGACTAAACATCCTAGGCAATAAATAAGTAAGCTTTATAAACTGGATAGTTCTTCAGTATATAAATATTTATCTTCCAAGAAGTCCAGTGAGGGCCACCCCAGCCACAGTGGTAAGAGGCGAGTGTGGTTAACCACTCGGCGACCGACAACCCCTACCCCGACAACTCGATTCAAAATTTGTTTAAAGGTCCTTCAGCAGAATATGTGATATATTGTATATACAAACCTAATGTATTCTACTATTGTAATGGATGTAGTCTCTTGGTTTTTTTTCTTTCAACATTGTTACCTGTATATATTGTACACTGACTGCAGTGACTTGTAAGCCCATTGGGCTGGGTAATTCCTTGTTTTGACTTGTTTTTGTTACTATTATGCTATAGCTATGTGATTACATGTCACTCTAATAAACATACTGCTACTGCTAATAATAATACTACTAGTATGACTCATCTTTACTTATTGAAATCTACTGCCAGCTTGACTTCCTTTGACATCAATATTTTATACTGACAGGTCACAAATGATACTAGAACAATCACAGCCGAAAACGGTAAATCTGTGAATGCAATGGTTGTGTTTTCCGAGTTACTGAGGTGCATAAAGGAAGAGGTTCTGGAAATGATGACTAAACATGTTGGAAAGACTTTCGATTCTAAAGATATCGAATGGACTGTCAGTGTTGCTGAAGACTTTCAAAAAGAATCATGGGAGTTATTATGGGAAGCAGCAAAGAAAGTGAGTATATATGACAACACAATCTGATTTCACAAGAATTATCGTGTAATATGACAGAACCCTTGGATTGTTCTTTAAGTATATAAACATTTATCTCCCAAGATCTCCCAACCTGTCGCTTGTGAAAATAACTTCTGATCCGAGTTAAACATGAACATTTTGCGTTGTCTGAGTTAATTCCCTAAAGTCCAAGCGATCCCGTGTACGGAGTGGAGATCAGAGAGTAACACTGATGGAAAAGAATTACGTTAACAAGTAGAGGTCAACTCCCTGCTATATTTGTAACACTGGTGTATTCAATAAAGTCCAAGTCGACTCCTCGCTCCATTTGTTACAATAGCGAAAATTCTTCCATCGCCCAATTTGGGGACATAGGTGGCCAAATAGATCCATTAAAAGTAAAATCATTTTGTAGGAAGACAACTACATTGTAAATAGCTCAAAACCCCCACCCCCAAAATAAAAGAATTTAGTTTTTCATCTATATATTGATCTCGCATCTTATATCTCCATTGTTGAAAGTGTTAAATGGTGATTTCATGGAAGGAAATTAAGTGTTTATTGTGCAGTGTGGCCACTATGAACAATAGGAAAGAACGCACTCATCAAATAGAACTGTAAATGCTGCCATCAGTACCTGTTGATTCACGTACGTATATAATACCTCTAGCTCTACGCGCTAGATCTATTATTGATTTGTGGGTAAAATAATAGAACCCCGTATTTATTTATTTATATAAACGGTATTGAAACCTTAATAGTAATGTTACCATGGAAACAACGATGCAGGTGTGTGCCTAACCAGTTGCACCTCACATCAGCCCTCCTGAAAACCATCAATTCTGTGCAACTACTGCCTTTTATGGGTTTATTTCTACATCATGAAGACTTGTGAATGTTCAGTGACTACACTGGTTGTATCGAATCAACGATATTGGCCAGCGCAATCGTATTTCTTCCCTCGTGTTATTTTTGGGACTGAAGTCCTTTGCTGAACATTTGCTACAGCCCAACGACTTGCCATCTCACTCAGCAGCTTACGGTGGACGAGGGGGACATTTCCGCGCTCTCAATGACTGGGCGTTCAAAGCAATTTCCGCACTCTCAATGACTGGGCGTTCAAAGCAATTTCCGCGCTCTCAATGACTGGGCGTTCAAAGCAATTTCCGCGCTCTCAATGATAGAGTTCAAAGCAATTTCACCGCTCTCAATGACTGGGCGTTCAAAGCAATTTCCGCGCTCTCAATGACTGGGCGTTCAAAGCAATTTCCGCGCTCTCAATGACTGGGCGTTCAAAGCAATTTCCGCGCTCTCAATGACCGAGTTCAAAGAAATTTCTGCACTCTCAATGATAAGAGTTTCAAAGCAATTTCCGCGATGTCAGACATTTCCGAAACAGAAACGATTTCTCTGACAGAAGCGATTTCCCAGACGTACAGAAGTGGAATCCCCACAAGTCACGTGTTAGTGACGTGTCATGACCGGATGTTCATGTAACTGGTACATGTAACACATGTGTACACATGTGACGGTGCACGTGTGTACACATTGTCATTGATAACTACAGTAACAGGTATTGTAACAATGCGCTTAGTATGCTTGAGGGAGAAATAATCACTTTACAAATACCAGTTGATGTTCATGAACAATAAAAATGTCTTCAGCAGAAAATGTTGCAGAACATGACAGTAATTTGTAACTCATGTATGTCCACTATATGTAATGTCTATTTTATGTCCTTGAATGATTAAAATTATGTAGCCCAGACACTTCGCAAATGTATTTATGATGTATCAATCTGAGACTTCCAATAGTTTGAGATTGAAAGATAGTCGGGTGCGTGACTAACGACGTCCAAGTAAAATCCTATCTATCCAGAGATGATATGATTCGTTTTCAAATCATGAATACGTTTTTAAGCAATCGACATTTAGAAATACCAGTAATTTCGAAGTTGATTTTTGGATGTTGATATCGATTTTTGAAAATTCGTTTTTTGAGACTCATCAAAAATCAAAACATGAACCATGTTTCACTTTTCTCAGTTGTTTAGAGGGCACTTTTTATCGTTACAATATTGTAACATTTGTGCCACTAGGCTCGAATCAAAGAGACATCGCAGGGAAGCGAACCGGACGTCTTCGTTAATATCCAGTCGATCATCGGGCATGACGTGGCACAACAAATCGATATCCCCACTTTGAGTACGAGGTAGTCACACATAGGGTATAATAAACTATCATGTCAGAATACTGGTTTAATAATATTTTTTATAAGTTTTAAAAGTTCTGTGCTTGTGAAATAGCGTCCCCCTGCCACACGACCTGTCTGATTTAAACCGTTATGTATATTCTTCAACCAGCAGTGGATGTCGTGTTGACATTTTTCCCGGCGACACACTAGTGTCATTTTCAATTCGAAAACCTCCCCGTCGATGCGAATTCGCATCGCCATCTTCATCTACTCAGCCTTATCAAGTCTAACACTAGTGTCATTTTCAATTCGAAAACCTCCCCGTCGATGCGAATTCGCATCGCCATCTTCATCTACACAGCCTTATCAAGTCTAACACTACACACAGGTGTGTGCGAGTTAGGATAAAAACTGAATACTAATGAGATTGAGAATGACTTAGTTTCAACCAATGGGTGAACATATTGTAATAGACTTTACACTCAAGGTAGGCGTAACTAGTTTGACTGACATGTACAGATATAGATATCAGCCTATCAGGAATCATTAAATCAAAGTCACTCCTCAAATTTTAGCGAACAATAATCTGCACCTAGCTAGATCTGTCAGTGTTTTTTAAAAAAGGAAAAAATGACACGCATGCATGGGTAAAGAATGTACGACGTTAAGCTTATTAGATCTCATTAATTTGATCTTTCGCTGAACTGTGCCAAGTCTATTGCCATGCTGTGTTCCAAGCTCGGCAACCTTGTGTTCATAGTGGTCTGAGGTTTAACACAAACGTATAGTAATGACTATGTTACGTCGATTCAACCAAAATGTGCTGGAAAGGGGTGGGGGTTTTGTGCGAAGTGCCGTCTCAAGTATTACATAGATCAAGGGTCTCGAGCTCTGTAAGTTTTTGGGTGTACTGTGTGGAATGTCTAGAGTTTGGGTTTACCGTTTAGATTTGGAAGTCTCAGCAGAAACACCTTATTTTATTTTACACAGTCTAATTGCGCAGCCGGCCCCTCCCCATCCCCGTCTAGGTCACAACACAAATATATTTAAACTATATAACATCGTCGGTATGACATCACAATAAATACATTTGATTGAAAAAATAATGCCGACGATAACTCACTACCTAAAAACAATTCTTGTATAATGTACAAACAACCGTCACTGTATGGGATGGATGGCTGGTGTCAGTTAGTCATGCAATATGCGCCAGTAACGAGGTCCCACCCCAAACATTGATTACAAATTTACAATTTATTTGTACATTTAGGACGTCCAAAAGGATATTTTCATATTCCAACGGTATCTGTTACTTGTTGTCTTTGCTTTCCTTTGATCTTCGCTTTGATATCATTTTTAGTAAACAACATGCAAACTTCATAGAAACAGTTTACTGTAGATAGTACGAGTAAAAGGTGTCCCTAACCTTCCAGTAAAACGTTGAAACGTGAAACGTTGTTTGTGGTTTGATTTTGATTGCGTTTCAAAAAACGAAAGTTCGAATTTCGATATCAACACCTGAAACACTAAGTTCCAAATTCACATGTAATTTCAAATGTTGATTTCTTAAACACGTAATCATGGTTTGAAATTACGTCAGAAACGAATGACATCATATCTGGATAGATTAGGATTTCACTTGGACGTCGTTAGTCACGCACCTAGTCAGTATGCAGACAGAGTATCGAGGATAGACTTCATGTGTTGTCATTAGAAAGTTGAAACAACTATTCTAACATTGGTTGCAGTCAGTATATATGAAAGTTATCAAGAAATTGATATTTGTGTAAGATGAAAGGACTATGATGTTGTGATTATTGGTAACAGGACACTACGCCCCCAGACAAACAACCCGTAGGACAAATGCCCCAATCACGCCTACAAATATATTTCAAACATGCTGACAAAGACTGAAATATTGATAACGAAATGAAATTTTAGAAAAAACGAAGTGCGATAAACATGGGATTTGATTTCTAAATAAACAGTTATTAACTCATAAACAGGACCACTTTCGAACCTGCCCTAGTATGTAATTATTCCACCTGAGGCCTTCTCCGGGGGCATTTTTTTCGGGGGGGGGGGGTTGCCCTAGAACCGTCATTATTATATTAAAGAGAAAAAAAATAATGTGACGAACTCGTGGAAAGTACACGAAAAACTCTGATATTTAACACCTAATAAATCACTAGAATAGATTGCCTACGAAAGCTAATAAGTGGTAGCGTTAGCAAGCCTTCGATAAGCGTGAAAGACCCGCTCCGTCATGTCACACCAAGCTGTTCGATTGACCTTGTGTAGGGCAGAACATACACTATAAAATTGAGTACAGACACATTCGCCAATGCCAGTGTCTCTAGACTACGGCACAACCCAAGAAACCTGAAATATCACGACCAACTCGTGAAAATAAACGCCTCAACCTCACGGAGGCATACAAGAAAACGTTTCCCTAAAGGAAGAAGTGGGTTTTAACAGAAAGAGAGAGAGAGAGAGAGAGAGAGAGAGAGAGAGAGAGAGAGAGAGAGAGAGAGAGAGAGAGAGAGAGAGAGAGAGAGAGAGACAGAGAGACAGAGAGACAGAGAGAGAGAGACACAGACAGAGACACAGACAGACAGACAGACAGACAGACAGACAGACAGACAGACAGAGCATGGAAGAAAAGTGTTGCTATAGCTACCTGACCATGTGACCAAGACTCCACCCCTCAGCAACTGACTGACATATGAAAATTGTGTTTCGAATAAAACACGGGATATCTAGACCTGAAATACAGGGAAAAATCCGACTTTTTCCAGTAAGGTACTGAGACGAGCCAAATACATGCACCCGGCGCGTGACACCCACAAGCTTTCCGCAACAACTATCTCTGACAATACCTGTTACTATAGTTATCTCTGACAATGCCTGTTACTGTTACAGTAGTAATATCTGACAATACCTGTTACTATAGTTATCTCTGACAATATGTTTCTATAGCTATCTCTGACACTACCTGGTACTATAGTTATCCCGGACAATGCCTGTTACTGTTACGGCATTAAATCTCCCAATACTAGAATGCATTTCGTGCAACTCTAGAATGTATTAAATGTATTAAATGCCAGGTCCCGTACCGTCTCCCGATACTAGAATGTGCGTATTAAATGTATTAAATGTATAAATGCAAGGTGCCGTACCGCCTCCCGATACTAGAATGTATTTCGTGCACCTCTAGAATGTATTAAATGCAAGCTACCCAGACCATCGCCGAGAAATAGAATATATCCGCGCACCTATAGAATGTATTAAATGTATTAAATGCAAGTTACCATACCCGGACCATCGCCGGGTTATAGAATGTATTTCGTGCAAATCTAGAATGTATTAAATGCATTTATTACAAGCTCCCTGGACCGCGACCGTCTGTCCGATCTTAGAATGTATTTCACACAGTCAAAGAATGTAAAAAATGATTTCTAACCTCTGTTTAAAAAATGTAAAACGTGCATGAGTTAAATGTAAAAATGTATTTCCTGCAAAATATATGACTTCTGGCCATGGATGCAATACCTGTTACTATAGTTATCTGTGACAATACCTGTCACTATAGCTATCTCTGACAATACCTGTTACTGTAGTTATCAATGACAATGTGTACACACATGCACTGTCACATGTGTCCACAATTTTTACCAGTTACATGTACATCCGGGTCATGGCACGTCACTAACACGTGACTTGTGGGGATTCCACTTCTGTACGTCTGGGAAATCGCTTCTGTCAGAGAAATCGTTTCTGTTTCGGAAATGTCTGACATCGCGGAAATTGCTTTGAAACTCTTATCATTGAGAGAGCTGAAATTGCTTTGAACTCGGTCATTGAGAGCGCGGAAATTGCTTTGAACGTCCAGTCATTGAGAGCGCGGAAATTGCTTTGAACGCCCAGTCATTGAGAGCGCGGAAATTGCTTTGAACGCCCAGTCATTGAGAGCGCGGAAATTGCTTTGAACGCCCAGTCATTGAGAGCGCGGAAATTGCTTTGAACGCCCAGTCATTGAGAGCGCGGAAATTGCTTTGAACGCCCAGTCATTGAGAGCGCGGAAATGTCCCCCTCGTCCACCATAGCAGCTAGTCACCTGTAACTACTGACTCATTGTTTATGTTCAACAACTGTAATATACACCATTGTAATTATCAACACCTTGGCACTGCATCCAGTGACTCATGTCACCTATTAGTATTCTGCTGCCTGTATTGTTTTTCATCTACATGCATTTGGATCATTATCCTCAACGAATATTCTTCAACAGACATGAATTATTACACCTAAACAATTGGACCAATTTTTATTCAGCACCCTTGGAGGACACTATTACCCGTCATGGTCTTGAATCTATGTTTTATGCTGTTGACTCCCAACTTTACATAACTTGTTAGGGTGACCAGGTCCCCATTACCAAAATTGAGTCATGTATTAACGAAATCCGGGTTGGAATACGGGAAAATATGCTTGCTCGCAATGATGGGAAAACAGAAGTGATACACTTTTCCTCGAAGTTTGCGGGTGAAGGCCCCTCCCTGTAATGTACAGATTGGCGATGTCTATATACACCCCTCTAATATTGTTCGTAATCTTGGTATCACTATGGATACTGCGTGTTCCAAGTCAGCCCATGTGGTTAATTTGTGTAGATGGGCTTCATATGCTCTCTGGAAGATTAGTAAAATCAGGAATTTGCTTGACCAAAATTCCACTGAGAGACTTATTCACGCTTTTGTCACTTCACATCTCGATTATTGTAATAGTTTACTGTTTTGCCTCCCAGCATGAGATTCGGAAACCTCAAATGATTCAGAATTATGCAGCTAGTTTAGTTATTAGAGAGAAATGTAACCACATTACCCCTTTTCTCCAAGTGTTGCAATCGCTAGCGCTACCAGTACAACATCGTGCAGAGTCTCTGCCTAACTCAGTTCAAAGTACTTCATGATTTTGCACCTGACTATCTTAGTCAGTTACTAACTCATCGTAGGTGCAGCCGTGCTTTACGCAGTAACTCACTGAACGAAATTTACTTACATCAGCCACTCAGCAATACTGCTTATTATGATGACAGAGCATTCTCACTTTAGTGAACTATCCATTTAAATCGCGCATGCTAGGAATCGTCACGTAAATAATGATTTTAATAGCATCTCTATGTATTTACGAAAAGTAGCTTTTTTTCTTTCTTTTTTCCAAAATCTCAGGGGGGGGGGGCAGCTGCCCCCCTTGCCGCCCCCCCCCCGCAGGCTACGGTACTGCTATGCACATGCGAATTGTGAAGTTATTTTTGAACCGAATCCCCCTGCTTCTGCCAGAATTTTTTCAAACCTGTAACCCACAATGAAAAATTTCGTCATCAACCGTTTGTATCAATATGCTGGGAAGCACTTTTTCATCATGACTAAATTTGTCCGCCACTAACATATCTTGTCACCTTTATAAAATCTACAAAAGTTTGGTTATATTCTAATTAAACGTTTCAACTTGTTCAGTCAATTAGAAAGGTATTTGCCTTATTGTCAAGGATGCACTTTCTCTCAAATTTAATTTTTCGATTTTGTTCTATTTGCACATATAAGCTGAATTAATCTAATTATATAGCTATATGAGCATACCTCTGAAGATTGAAATATCGAACACACACATGTACACATTTATAAGCAGTAAAATATTTAATTAATTCTCTAAACTGTCTGATAATGATTTCATGAGAACTTTCTACTGAGTGTGCATGTATGGTAGATGCCATATAAAACTTTTGAGTTTACTGAAATGTTAAATGTGTTAATACATATTCATACAATATGCAAATTTAATGATAATAATTCGTTGTCATTAGCAAGTATTGTAAACCAGGAAATTTTCGCCAAAAAAACTTATTTTCACTTAATAAAAACATAAAAATAAGTATAAAATAAATGTCTTCTTGTACAACACAATGTAGTAGTCTGGTAATCAGTAAAAAAACTCGAAGCATATTGCTTCAGGTAGGAGGTGTCGAATTTCAATGACTCAACTCTTGGCGCAGACCGCCGGAAACGGGCAATCTTGTCAACATTCGAACACGAAACAAACCCGGAAGTGTTTGGAAGTGCAGCGAAGTGTTAGATATGTTTTCGAGCGCTGTACATACTATGGAGATTTAGGGGTGAACGGATATATTTACTACCATTACTTGTTGCCCTTAAAGAGGAACTGTCCTATAAATTTTAGACTTGATGAAATGTATCATCAACCACACTCGTAGCTGCAATAATTGTTTGCTGTGATTTTGTTTTTTTGTCTTTCCGATGTTTAACTTGAAGCAAACGCTACCATTCATGTAATATATATATATATAACACTTAACACTGAGTTTCTATATATAAATAATATCATGAACCATACAGTTCTAACCCAAATATTTCGAAGAGACTGAGCTCCTCTTCATCGGTGGGTCTCCAGTTCTGTCAAACAAGTCAAGTTCTGTTACACTTTAAATACTGAAGACAGTGGTTATTGTCATGCAAATATTTGGGTTAGAACTGTATGGTTCATGATATTATATATATATATATATATATATATATATATATATATATATATATATATATATATATATATATATATATATATATATATATATATATATATATATATATATATATATAAAACGGTGAGTATCAATCTGCTAAGACAGTGCTCTATACCGCAGTGGCAGAGCGCAATAGTTTATATATAAAACTATATATATATATATATATATATATATATATATATATATATATATATATATATATATATATATTGTATGATTCTAATTTTCTCATTATCTTTGATGTCATTTGTTCATTTAAGTATATGTTGACGAAATGGGTATATCTAATTCTGAATTTGATATTTTAACAATCTTAGTTTTCAAGGGTCTCATGACTGTTACAATGTGTTCTAACACTGAATATGACACAGTATTGATTGATTCTTATTTCCATGTTATTTTATAATAACTTGATTGATTTGTTTACTTCTACGTTAATGACAGCTTTTGTCAATTTTACTTTCTTCACCTAGAATGCGTTCAACTTATATATTATCGTTATCATATTAAGTGTTTGAATATTTCAATGTTGTCTGACTGTGGGTCAGACTTTTGGAGGAGGAGGTGATAGTGTCACAGATGACATTCACAATTTTAGTAAATTCAATATTTGATTACATTATGATCTACTTTAAAGGTCAGTAGACTTTCTCAAGGACATGGAATTGAGACCACAAGTAAAGCATACTTACCTCTGTAAGACAATAGTCTACATTTCACACATAACTAGAATGCATATTGATAATTTGTCAATGTCACGGGAATACTCATTAGGGCATATCAACTCCTCCTCAACTCTTAATATGGGTTGCATTAATTATTTAGCCATACACATGCATTATGTAAAATTAAGAATCAATGAAAATAAAAGAGAGTTACACTGAGAACACAAACAAGGAGAGAAGTCAAGGAGGCACTCCAAGGAGTCTATAAACCAGAGGAGGCTACGTGCCTTGTGATATTTCTAGTGTATACTCGGACTTAAACACAAAACTCTGTGATGTCTGTTAGCTATATCCCGGATCCCGGTACAAGTTCAGATATGAGAGTAATTCTAGTGTACTAGTTACATGACCTTCCAGCTATGTGCGAAGATCAGACATGTATTCAGTCCCAATGGAACCCCCGGCCATTATACATCCTTTTATCAGTATAGTAACATCCTGCCAGTGTAAAATTAATGAATATATAGTTTGTTTTTCAGTTATATATTCAACCAAAAATAAATTATTTTTCATCTGTCAGGCCAACTATAGGAGTACTATAGTATTAGTCATTAGTGACACTGGGTGTTTGTAATATCGTAAACCTACAGTTCAATTTACAACAAATTATACTAGTCTTATAAAACATACCTACCATGTAGGCTACATTGTCTCCCCGTGAATGAAATAATCTAATCTAATCTAATTTTCTTATATAACGCATTCCACATAACTATCACAATGCGCTTTACAAAGCACAGAAAAACGAGTACAAAACCAGACTCAAGCAAAAGTCTTATTGAAGAAATAGGTCTTAAGACCTGATTTAAATGCCTGGAATGTAGTGACACTCTGCAGATACGATGGCAGAGCATGTCACAAGTGTGGGGCGCAAATTGACTGTACACTGCTGACTCCTGGCTATTCCTATATCGCTTTTGTACCCTATTATATCGCCATTGTACCTTGAATAAAAATATGTCTAGTTAAAAATTGTAACTTTTTGCAGCAAATTATAAATTCTTTGTGTGGGAAAGTACAAAAGAAGTGCGCACATGCACTGTGCATTTCCGCGAGTAACAGTAGTCTTGAAAGTCTCCTTCATTTGAAGATAGCAAGTCGCAATTATAATGTCAGCAAGTGAAACTCAAAAAAAAAGACGGAAAAAGTCATTCAACGTGAGGTCGCCTGCTATGCTGCATGCAGTGACTCCGAAGACTCGATGCGCTCGATCTCATTTACGTCTTATGATGCTATGTGGTTTACCATATTAAACTAAAATATACAGTGCATATATATTTTAGTATATATATAGGGAAGAAATGTATTAATCGCCATCTTAGTTTCCGTATGGCGACAATCCCAAGTACCCGAAAGAGAGTCATTCTCAGCCAACAGGGTTCGACACTGGAGTAAAAAAGTCACTATCCCACAGGACTAGTAAAATTGATAACGTAGTAGTCCTGCAAAAAAATGGTGGTCCTATCTTTAAGTGCTTTCGCTTGTTCACTTAGGCTCTTCATCTCTCTTAGTTTTTGCTCTACTTCTAATTCACTTTTCCAAACCCCATATTTATTTCAAACCCTGTGTTGTAATTGAACTGTCTATTTCTTTGTAGTTGTTTGTGCATCATCAACTCCTTACTGTAATTTTATTCTCTTTTTTATGTTTTGGAGGTTCTTCTCTTTTTTGTTGCTTTCTGTGAGTAGTTTGTCTTAATTGGGGGGGGGGAGTAATAAGATGTTATGTGGTCTTATTTCTAGCTTAAGGATACTACATAACATTTCTGGTACACATTGATCTAACTATTGCATTTTTAAAAGACAAAAAATTACCTTCCCATAGAGCAAGTCTTTATAGTGTTGTCCTTAGTGCATATTAGAATGTATTTACAACATAAAAATAAATAAATTTGAAGGCTACCAGCAGTTACAGCAAAATGTTGTTACTAATTACATGTACAAGTCACTTCGTCTATTTTCGTGTCTATGTACTTCCGGGTTGACATAAACGTTAAACATGATACAGTCGGCCCAATAATTACTAAGAAATGACAAAACCGTTCGCAAAATAAAGTTCAGGATTTTAATTTTTCAAACTGAATATCAATATCCACTACACATTCAATAACTGGTTTCGTGTATTTAGGAATGTGCCCTAAAACATGAACAGGGAACACGGAATCGTGTCAGTGTTACTAACTAAGTTAGCAGTTTCATTGTCGGCTGTAAGTAGTACTGGTAAAAAAAACGATCATCACATCATGTAGGAAGTACAAAAACATAGAACACGTTTTCTTGCTGAATAAACTCACTGAAAGAACAACATGGTCAAATTGCGTCTTCGATTTTGACAGCCACTATTGTTATGATTGAGCTCCACTTAGTTCCGTTGAACGTGGCCGGGCCCGGGCGAACGCAGTGACATCCAATTTGTACAGCGTTTTTACAAAGGGAGCTCGTCAATAACCTACCGAATAATTAACTCAGAAACGTAGTTTAAATACTAACTGTTTAGGAAGACTACGCATCCGTACATAAATACGAAATCACGCGACAAAGATTTCAACTTTACTAATTTACTTGTTACAGTGTAGAGGCCTGCGATTGCTCGGACGATGTTACCACTGCACTGTAACGTATGGCTGACAATGACTTGCTTCTGGGTTAGTCCCTCGTGCATCCGGGCACTTGGGAATGTCCTGCATTACCACATCGGCAATTTTGACGCTGTAATTTTGCCACCAATATTGATCGTACAAAACAAATCTCCATAAATGAACCACAAAGTACTTTCCCTTTCACAATGTGGTAATTTTAGAAAGAGTATTATCGTTTTTATTGACGACTGACTGTCAAACATCGTTCCATACACTTCAGTTCAAGCATGAACGACTCGACTTCCGGCCACTTGATCATGAGGTGCATATACTGGAATGAACCATTCTGTAGGAGGGGTGGAGAATTGGATTTGAAGTTTACAACCCTTTTTCGAACAAATATTTGTCATTTGGGCGCACAATGCGTAGAATTAAGACTATAGCACATATTACATTGCTTGTTTGACGTCAATAGTGTCTTTTGAAAAGTTGCACTTTACCTAAAGTCTCGCGGACTGATTTCCAATATGGTGTCGGTCATAATGCTCATTAACATATTCATTTTTTTCCAAATTACAAAAAAAAAATCATAAAAAATAGAAGAGAAGACATGCTGACTTGAAATTAACAAATCTAAGTAAGCTATCCTCTGTGCATCAACACACCAGATATCAAAGCAATCTGACTTGAAGTATATGAGGAGTTGATGAAAATGTCATTTTCGGAAAAAAAATTATAAAAAATTGAAAATGGCACAGATCAACTTGGCATGAACAAATCTGAATAGCCTCCCCCCAAGGAACATGCACACCAAATATCGAAGTATTCTGGCTGTTACTTTCAGAGAAGATAGTGAAAATATAAAAGTTTGATGAACACATATGATTCACTCTACTCTCTATACTCTATACAACCTATACCTAAAGCTACGCTTTCAGCTTTCGCTGACAGCGGAGCTAAAAAAGCTGTTCAACTTACCCATATATTTTTTGATGATGGGCAATATATCCTCATGCGGGCTTCGCATTTTTTTTTTCAAAATTAAGGATATTTCTTTACATTTTCTGAATAGTACATGTAAGTAACAATATACATTTGAGTCTATTCCAAATAATATAATATCTTATACAGTGGTTTACTTGGCTCTGATGATGCTTACAAGCATGAATTGGGATTAAATATCCAATGTGCATTAAAAAGAATTGAACAAGAAAGTTTACGACCATTGGGCCATCAAAAGTCTTAAAGTCTTGAAATATTTTGCTCTTTATTCGGGATTTTTTTGAAACAAATTAAACTTCAGGAGAAGTCATTTACCATGTGAACATCCGCATATCTTTCAGCTTTGCCACAACAAAATACACTTCCAAATAATATGTAATGCATAGCATAATTGTTTCAATTCTGGTATTTTATTATGTCTATGGTTTGATATTTTATGCTTGTAAATGGCCTCCTACACTCTTTGGAGTTGTCTCCTTCCAATGCATCATTGTACCATATGATTTTATATCTCCACTTTAGTGTAGGTGACAGAAGGGGTGGCTAAAATAATGCTTGAGTTTCAATTGGAGGGGCTTAACATTTTTTGAGAAGAGAGGGTGAGAGGAACTACACCATTTGTTTAACCACACTAGATTGTGTACATTTCCTAACTATAGCTATGCAGACAAATTGCATGAGATAGTATCAAGATGACTGAATAAGTTCTATCTAAACTCGACCTGAAATATTTTGCTATCATTATATATGGTTTGTTTTATCCTTGTCAAGCATTGTGAAAAAATGAAATCGACCTACTTACCCAATGTTAGGGTTAGGTTACCCGTTGACCAGCATTTTTTTCTGACCTTACATATGATATTTAATTGTGTGTGCTAAAATGTATATTATGTAAATTGCATGCATATTTATGTAAATTAGCACTTTTCTAAATTTTAAATGCAAGATTGCACCACGACAAAGTTCTGCCCCCCCTTGGCAATTCGGTCAGGCTACGGCCCTGCATAGCCAGTCTAAGTATGTATATAATAGATAAATATTCTCCCAGTATTTCTCATTTCCTGCTACATTATCTCGGACTCATGATTCCCCTAAGTCTGTAACCCTCCAAGCCGATAGGCTCGGAGGGATACGGCCGACATATGAGGGGAATCATTCGTCATCGATGAGGTAGCACATTCGGAATACTAGGAGAATATATATAAATATAAAATTTGAGCTTATAAGTGTGTTATAGACCTCACTAAGATCTTTCCAACAATATAAAACACATGCCAGAGCCAGAGAAAAAACAGGGGAGGTTATAACTGACAACTTCTATCCAAACAGTGTTCACTCACAATTGCCTTGTTTCGTTTCGTTTCATTTCGTTTTGCCTAGATTCCTTTTGTTTCATTTCGCCAAATACCATAATCATCAACAAACATCAACATATTTTATGAAAAATTCGGAAACTGAAGTGACACGTTTCAAGAATCGCTTTCTCATGGGGTACACAAGTGAATGTAAACTGTCATTTTCCGATTTCATATGCCGACATGGGTGACACGTCAGGTAATCAAAGACAGTAACTCACTAATTGACAGAAACAAGCTGTCGAAGGAAAATTGTGATATGATCGACGAATGTAGCGATCTGTACACATATCGATTACACTGAGGAACATTGGAATATTTAGTTTTTACTTTAACGGACGATTAGCTACGCATCATCGATCTAGCTACACAATTCTTTGTTATATATCCTGCATCTTAGACAAACTTAATGTTTGTCATGACTACATGAAGTGTTAGATAACTATTCATATATGTAAAGTATTACACTGAACTTATAACATTTGAATTCCCCTTCATCAACATTCAAGTTGTAAATAATACAACTTCGACGTTTTCTCTTTTGTGTTTTAACGTAAGTATATCCACTGAACAACTCTATAATTTAACACAGGAGTACCCCCGCCTACGTAACAACTGCCTTTTCTTCGAATTCCTCTCTCAGGCAAACATGTTTACAAATGATAGTGATGGAAACTTTCGAATAACTACAGAACAAGAGACAACAATAGTAAAAGGAAAAAGAAGAAAGGTTTCACCAACAACAACATTAGAGCCTGCCAAAGAGTATGTGCCAGACTCCGTTCAATATCCCACAACCCAAGAACAAGGGACAACGAGAGCAAACGACATCAAAGCAAAAAGAGCAAAACGTAAGGGATACATAGTTGATACCGGTGAAGTTATATTTTTTAAATAACTTGCTCTCTGGCAAAATCTCATCTATGATTTCAATGATCGTATGTCTACGGGTGGGGTTGGTGTGCTTGTATGTATGTATGTATGTATGTATGTATGTATGTGTGTGACCTGTACTATGTGATGTGTTGGATTCCATGAGACAAATCGAAAATTCCCATGCTATGTATTTCAACAAATTTATGTTGTATCGTATTTGTATTCATAATTGTGTTTTGTTTTGAATAAGTGTATTGTATTGTATTGTGTATTGTATTGTATTGTATTGTATTGTATTGTATTGTATTGTATTGTATTGTATTGTATTGTATTGTATTGTTGTTTCATATTGTATCGTATCATGTTGTTTTCTATTCCATTCAATCTTCTGTTATGTCTTCAATTTTCAGAACACTACCTTCCATATGAAAAAAAAGAAGATCTCCGCAGAGATTTCGAAGACTTAAGATCGATTCTCTTCAGCAAGACTACCTTAACGTTTAATGAAATTTACGATGATATCAGAGCTTACAAAGAGGCAAATGGGCAAAGTGCTCGGGTAACATCGACAGATATTTTTGAAGCTTCTACGAGGGCTTTCATTGAGGGGTTAATAACGAGATCAGATAAATGTCATGCACACAATGAGAATGAATTCCAAAAACTCATTTGCGATATTGGCAAACATCTTTTAAAGCTGCAGCTTAAGGGTGAAAACGTCACTGCATGTAAAATCCCACACTCGGATATCTTTCCGGTGAAATTCATGGCTTTTATTAATGATGAAAAAACATACCAAAGTTATGTCATAGCCAAATACGTCGTGAGTGTGTATGAAGCAGATAAGATTGAGTTTGAAAGTGTGATAAGTACAATGTGCAAATATTCATTGTCCCGTTCATTTAAGTTCATTTTAGGGCTCTTTCGAGGTGATGCTACACATGTTATTACCACACTGAAAAAATCGAAGTATACATTTCCGGAAGTGCATGACGTGGTTGAGTGTCTACATGAAACTACGTGTTCAGACGATATCATTAGCAACGCTGTTGAGCTCCTTCCCAAGAAGTTAGTATTCAAAACGCCATCGTTCACTGATATCAAACTATTGCAATGTATTTTGGAATCTCGGAATTGCAGAATAGACGAGGTAATTTTAGAAATCATTGACGCTGGTGCATATATTTTACAACAAATATCACCACTTCTTAAGGTTTTAACATCGCGACACAGTAGCGCGGACTTCCTATTGAAGTTCATGCCTTTCTTTTTCGCCAACACACCAGCCAATAAAATGCACGCTTGTGTGGAGCCTCTATTTGCACGTATAAAATCATTTAAGGATACACACGTTCGATTATACCCACATGAAACATGTCACAATAGCATGACAACTACGTGCTCTGACAGGAACGGCCGATCGTCCAATCCTATACCAAGTGCTCAACTAAGCCATAAACTAACGGCCATTCTTGACGTCCTATCGCCTATAAGGACTGTCAAATCTGTTGATATTGAATACACTGATCCATATTTCAAAGTTGTGAAAGACATCATTGAAATTTTATCCCCCAGTAAATCAATCGAAAAGTTCATGCTTTGTACTGTGTGGCCAGAGACGGGAACTATGTCAAATTTACAGAATAACAAGACAGTGCTTGAAACGATACCGGACATCCAACAAAAGTTGGGAAAATCACCTTGGGCACTTGATAGCTTGGAATTTGATAATAAAGCCCTTGCTACGACATTTTGGCTAATAAGGCGGGAGACTAGACAACGTCGCGTATCTGCATCACTGTGTTTTAGAGGAATCGAAACACTAAAAGTATCGGATATTGTAAGGTGTATGCATAATCTCACCAGTGTTAAAGAGCTATCGCTTGACAGATGTCTACAAAATTATGATCAGTATATTGAAATCTGTAGAGAATTAGTAAAACTTGATTGTGGTAAGATCGACTTTGCAAATAGTTCAGACACAGAACACATGGCGATTGACCAATTCAGAGAAATTGGTTCATGCATGATGAATATGAAGTCTCTTTCATATCTGCGGTTAAAAAATTGGAGATTTCTCGATACAACTGTGTTGACTGACACCTGGTGTAAGCTTTTTGAAAAGCAGACATTACAAACGGTCCACCTTGATTCGTGTTTTGCCGCTGACCGAAGCACCACGAGTAAACAGCCGCATGTTATGTTAGTGGGTTTATCGAAAGCTTGGACACAGAGGAACACACCTCTTGAAATCAATCTTTGGAATTGTACGCTTAGTGTCGGGGACATTTCAATCTTGCAACGCCTGGGTCTCACAAGTAAGCAAGGAAGTGATGTCTTCGGGCCGCTTTATGGTTGCGCTGTTAGTAAGGACAGCTATAAACAGTTAACAGCCTCTACCTACTTGACATGTGTTGATAAATAATAGTTCTTTATAGACTATAAAGGAAAATGACGCAATAAATAACCTTTTAGAAGTCAAGTATACTTCCCAAAATTTTGTAAAATTATTCTTCAACAATTAGGATTTATAATAACGAGTAAAAAAACACAATCAATTATTTCCACTGTAAAAGTATATGGAAAAGAAGTGAAACACACAGACAGTTTTCTAGTTCCTCAATTTTTGGCTACGAAGTCAAGGCAGGTATTAATTATTTGTGTAAGTTTTCATGGCAACAGACGTTCACTTAGTCTTGGAAAATCGTGGCAGCAAAGGGAACTTATACTGCTGAATGCCCAGCAAATTGTTTGTGATGTAAATCTTACAATTTTTTTCAGTTTGAACTATAGATGAACTTAATCATAAATTATAATAAATCCCCAAACCCCATATGAGTAAACAGTCTCATTTGAACAACCTTTAAACAAGTTACCGACTTTCACAGACGCAATACACGCAAACATTCGACGTCTTCTAAATCGAATTTTCCCATGTAATAATTGTATTTCAAAAAACACGTTGGTGCCGTCCTTGAAATCGTTACCTCAATTTTGTTTGCCGCAGTAACTACAGCAACAGTCGCCTAGGCAAGCTGAACACATCGGATGACAAGAAATGAGAGAATTTGCATATGTACATTTAGCAGTGTGCTCTTTTCTAAACACACGGTTTAAAATGACAGATTTAGGAAACTAAGTATAAGTTCAAATGGAAAGTTACAAGTATCACTGGACTTAAAAAGTGTAGTGAACAACCTAGCTGTGTAAACGTCTGCATGTCGCTAACGTTTGTGCCACGTATTTCGCAGTGTTATGTACGCAGTTGTATTTATAGTCGGGCGTATGAGTATGGGCACAAGTTGTTGTCTTATTGTGTTTTGATATTTACAAAACTAGGGATATATCATGCATATTAGGTTAGCTCACAATCTTGCAGTTTGATAGATGCGATAGGGAACTGGGGTTTTTCATTACCGATGGCATATTTACAACTTAGGCGTCATAAATGTCATATCATCTAATACATATCTGCTTCGCCCGAAAGGGCAACTGCTAGACAATGAAGATTAAAAAGACTTTCAATTTAAGTCATGTGACTCGCCACAACTCAAGGTTTATGAAAATAACTTTATTTTATTACTGGAAGGTATTCCCCGTTACCATGGTTTAGGCAATTATATTAATGACATTTCATCATAGCTATTGCAGCTGAGTGATTGGAGCCGACGCGTTTCGCTTGATCTATTCGTCACAAAGCTTATACGCAAGTTACGCTTTCACATGGCAATATATATCACATTTGATGCGTTATTAATATTCAGCCACTGCACAATAAACGTAAGTAAGAGTTAACTTTGGATATTTTCACGGTGTGCAACAAAAATTGAAATAGTTTATGATTCACGTCAATTGGATATGTGCATAATACAGTTCTGTAATTATGATATATATATATTCCACTGCTATCTTTATGAAGTCCGCTGAAATCATTATAGGAATAGTATATGTGATGTTACCTTTGCATGCTGACCAAGAACTTGGTTGTTAATTTCTTTCAATGAACAATTAAGTTATGTGTTCAAGGAAACAGGTAAAATAAACTTCACAAAACATACTGTGGGGCTTTAGATGGGGTTGTAACTGTCACACGCATACGCATACGATCAGTTCATCAAATTCGAAGCATTGGTCAAAATCACGTGACGCCATTACCTGCTGAACACATTCAGTCCACTGAAGAAGTCAGTTGAGTCTAGACGAAATGTTTTGACAAGGTAACACTTCCTACTTGTGATAAAATAACTTCTATATAACAAACTATGTTGTATTCGATATATATGTTTTTGATTTATAATTTGTCATATTCTAGTTTTTTATGATTAGTATATTACCACTTTCTTTTTCCTTGTACTTTACTGTATAATCCAGTATATTGTATTTTGAGCCTAGACCATAGTTTTAATAATCATTCAGTGGAATGTAAGCATTATTGTCTATAGAAGGTTGTCCGTCCATAGAAATTTGTAATATCTCAAATCAACACTCCATAATTAGTATTAGCAAATATGATACATACGACAATATCCACCAATACAACAGCCTACACAAGACCACCAACATCAAAATCCCCATCAACCAAAGCAGAACAACAGAGGATGCGCTCAATGTAGACAATATGGTCACACAAAAAAGAAACGAGGTGTCATCACGTGTCCTTAATTACTACAACAAACAAGACATAAATCTTACATTCCACAACACCATGCACTCATTAACATACATCCCATTTCCATCATGTATACTGAAGGAGAGATTAAACTTTGGGCATTGCCAAAACACATATCCCAATCTACAATTGATCGCCGTGATGGAAGCAATGCCTGCTCACTTATTGCAAAAAGTTTACTACTCGAGTTTTGGTTTCATGTAACTAATCCTTAGTTTAAGTAAGATAAAAGAAACTATTTTGTTAGCTAAATGTGCAATGTAAACATATCTATACTAATACTCAGTGTAGTTTATACATATCTTAAAGTAGGAAATATATTTGATGATAAGGAGGTAAAGTTTACCTGACTATCAAAGGACTTTTAACTTTCAATTATAATCAAAAGCTATAATGTAACTTCAGTAAACACATACATTGTATTTGAAATTCACCTTTTGCTACTGATGTTACTAAATATTAAGAGAAAAAAATATTGACAGTATAGCATTGTCCTTGCATTTATATTAGAGTATACATTTTCAAGTACAATGGCACACGATGTACTTCTCATGAGTAATTTATTCAAACACATAGTAATTCCCAGCGGAGTACAGATGAAAATAAAAAATATTTAAAACTAAATAAGAGTACATTTATGAAATTAAATAAGTATGTATAGTACTACTACTACTAAAAGAACATTTGTAAATAAAGTGAATATGTAGATTAATTATTATATTGTATGAGCATATTTATGTGTGTGTTTTTTCCAACTTGTAGTTTTTTGTTGTTGTTTACAAATAATACCCTCCTGGTAGAAAGAGAATTAAAACATGGTATCTGTTATGTCCTTGACGGTTACTAGTCATCATTATCTTGTGCTCCTAATGAAATCACACACAGGGCATATATCGGCCATTACAGCAACTACTTTATTCAGTCACATGACTATCACATGATCAATGTAAGCAATACATACTTGCAATACATAACGGTATCAAATGTTATGAATGTATTCCTTTAACGATTAATTCATACTGGTATTCTTTTGTGCTAAGAACAATCCCTGAATGGAACTGTTTAAGCTTACCCTTGAACATTAGGGAAGTATCATCCAGTTGTTCAACATACATCACTAATAAAGTCGTTAGCAGGTTCATTGTTTACATATGTGTGTAATGGCGGTATAGTGACAATGTGATAAACGAGTACGAGTATGCAAGTCGTAACACTTGATGACACTATAAGCTTATACGATGCGTGAACTGTTGTCCCATCCTCATTTACTTACCTGGTTAGGTGACGGTTATTTCCAGTGCAAACACAAATTTCTAAGTACAAGCTTGGAGTAATTATACTGATGCATCAATAACTCCGCCATGTTACCAAATGTTACAAATTCCATATTTGAACATCCATGGGGTCAAGATCCATGTGCGTGGTGAAGTTTTATACACGCTCTTCGAGCCTGTTTTCTCAAAACGGAACAGCAAAGGAAGTGTCCTGTTTTGCATGACATCATTGTCCATAGGTCTACCTAAAACGTGGTTAAAATAAAGTGCGTATTTCCAAAGGAAGGCAGAAAGAAAGTGAGTTCATGGCGTACATGTGCAGCACTGACCATGCACGTCCATTCCCTCTCCTGGGAGCGCCGTGGAGGGCTCCATACTGTTGCCGCCCAATGGTCGCCATGATCATGATGGTCGCCGCCAGCGCCAAGACCTCTCTCGTCTCTCCAAATGCGACGAGCGAATCAAGTTGCGAGATCGGTGTTCGAAATAGGGGAAGCAAGCTGTTTCGCTGAGAGTCAGAAGTCCTAAAAGCAAGACGGCAGCCGTCATTCATGAAGTTTTCAGATAGGCCTTGCATTCACTTTCAACAACTGGCTACAGGGGAGAACCATTTGATTTCTGGGGAGGATTTTGAGGGGGGAAAAATGTTTCCAGGTGAACCAGAAAAAAAATTTGATTCTGTAATGGCTTGAGAAAAAAGAAATTGTCATAACAGACAGAAGTGCAAAAAAAATTGTCAGAATGCACCAGAAATGAGCAAATTTGGAAACCTTATTCTCATGTATTCTTTGGCGCCGCGCCGCTATAGGCGGCGCAAATGTTTTTAATACAAGTATAAATTCCTGTTTTTTCCAGCACTTATTAATAAAGCATGCATTCTTTCAATATAAATCTCTTATAAAGATATTTTCTTCTGGTTCCTGGTACTACTATGATGGCTTAAAGGAAAGCAATTCACAGGGGTCAGGAGTACAGCACTCCCCAGATCAGTCAGCTCCTCAGGGATATTTTACCAGTCATCTTTTGTACATACAAATTTAAGTAGCAGAAGTGTGGTTGGTAGACAGACGTCTTTCATACTAACTGCTAATTCTTCTACTTGCACAGAACAAGTTATTTAGAGGTACAGTTGTGAACCATTGTGACGTGGTATAGGTATGAACAACGCGTTACAAACTTAATGACTAATTTAAAAAAAAAAATTGCACTGCTACTCCATTTGAAAAAAAAATTGATGCAGGACTGACAGTAGAAAAAAAATTGCTGTCACTCTGACTGGAAAAGAAATTTGCTCCCATACCTACTTCCTCTATACCCCCCCCCCCCCCCCACCCCCGAAATCAAATGGTTCTCCACTATGCTGACAATGACATACAACTTCACAGCCTTTATTTGGAGCTGGAGTTGAAACGATCAACAATGGATGACGAGAATACAATGTGGAGAAAACAAATCTGTAGCGGTAAGTTTTTTCGTTACATGTAAATCAAATTCATCCTCATTCGCATTCTTTATCTTCATTTTAGAACCGAATTTGACAGCAGACGATAGACGTAGACCAATCCAGAGGAGGATGGAAGGGGTGCAGAGCATGATGGGTAACAATAACTATGAAAGCTATTACGTAGTGAGCCTAGTACACTTCGATCGTGTAGGTACGTTTACAATGGTGGATGGCTCAGTGCTCATCAGCCGTCGTTTGGGGCATCAACTCGCCATAACTTTCACAATAATTCATCATATTGGATACTATAAAAGCGAAACTCTCGACTGATATTTCTCCCTCCGTGCTAGAAGAATCGATTTTGGAATTATTGATAGGAATACTGTGATTTTTCGGCTAAGGTCGTAAATTTCGGCCCGGTTTTGTTGTTTCGCCTAAAATTTACAAATTTTGCAAAATAGATCGATTCTTGTGTACTTTTAAATGGCTATAGTTAGAAATAGACAAGGTCTACTCAAGATTTTCGGTAGAAAGTGGGTAATCCGCCCCGGAGTCTAAAGTGACCTCCTTTGACAAGTGATGTGACGTGACAATGCAAACATGCGAGTTTCTCACAACTTGCTCAACTACTACTGTAATTTAAATCACCGTGCACACCCAATTTCATCATTGACCCTACACGAAAGGGTATATGATTTCGACCGTTTGAGATATTTTCAAGAAATATGTAACCTGCAAATTCGATATCACCCTGCAATCGTGTGTAATAGTGACACCAGAATGAAGGCAACTCGCGTAAGCAGGTAGTATTTTTGAGTGCAGTGTCCTTAGTACAGCACCTTAACTTTATTCAGTCTACGTGAATATTAACGTTAGATGTCTACCTTCCAAAATACAAACATTTGCTCAAAAACATGATAAATAAATAAATAAATAAATAAATAAATAAATAAATAAATAAATAAATAAATAAATAAATAAATAAATAAATAGATAAATACAACTACATCAAGACTTCGGCCTTTTTATTATAAAGTTTTCTATTGCCATAAATTGTGCGAGTCTCTCAGTTTCGCATATTTTAATCCGACATGGTATTGCTCACTTGTCTGGCGACGCAACAAACATGTAGCAAAATGTGCTCAGGCTACTTAAATTGTGGTAACGTATGATGAGGTATTTTTGATCATGTAAGCATTGCGAAATATTATATAACTAGCAAGGTAGATGTAATGTATATAATTTTGAGCTGGAATGGCGAGATTTGTAGATACCGACATATATCCTTTGATATTTTGAGTGACTGGCATGAAAGCCATGTGAAGAGAAAAATATTCACTACATGGATCCGTAATACAAGGGGAAATGCTGACAATTAGTTTTACGGTAACGAGCACTGCACGACACGAGAGTGTCAATTAGCACGCCCGGCCAGCAAGTGTAGGACAGCCGTCAACGGCCAAGCCACTTCACATGTTATACGCACGCACAATGGGTTGACTTCTTGAAAACATCCAAAATCAACAAAAAGTAGTGACAATTTACACAATTAATAGAAAAGTGACAAAAGCATACATAGAAACATAACTTTGTGTTAGGGAGCGATCAGTTTTGGGTGGGCCGGTGACTTTTTGTTCATGTTGTACTTAAAAATAGTGACACCCCTGCAATTCATCCACACAATAAAAAAACACAATGACCCCCCCCCCCCCCCCATCTGTTGACAAGAAACACTCTTTTTGTTCTTGCAAAAGACACTCTATTCTCAAAGCATAATACTGCACACTGCATAGTTAATTTTACATGTTACATTTTCAGTAATTTTAAGTGTATCTGGTAAATTGCTAACCAAAACCCATTGTTTCACATGTATAAAGCTCTTTAGATAGGAACCGTATAATTGTCTGTTCAGGGACATACAAAATAGTCATGGTTTAGTAATCAAAAGTTACATTTCATCATCATCATCATCATCATCATCATCATCATCATTTATTATTGTTGATATAGGTCAGTGACCTGTATAAAGTTTCATTTGGTGAGATGTAAGTGTCAATCAAGTGTGAAGTCTCCATGGCGGTAGTTTCTGATATATGGGTCAATGTTTTAGTCATACAGAAATGGTGCTGATTTCCAGTATTTATCAAGTCTTGATTTGAAACAGCCAATGGTCAGACTCAGAGCATTCACAACATCAGCAGACAAATATTTCCAAGGTTGAAAGACTCTGTAATTGAAAAAATAATGGCGGATATCCAGTGATGGTGTTTTAGGTTTCTTCAACTTGAAAGAGTGACCACGAGTTGTAGGGTTCACTACGATAATGAAGGGAGATTGGGTTTTGTAGAAACCATGTGTGCATTTGCAAAGTTCAATCGTGTTGCCGTGAACACCTCTGTAAGTTAAACTTGGTAACTTCAAGGCTTTTAGTCTGTCCGGGTATGATAAATATTTCATTCATGGGATCAGTTTTGTAGCTCTTCTTTGTACTAATGGTGTTGATTTGACTTGATTTATATGGTGTCGGACTGAATGGGCATATTCAAGGTGGGGTCTGATTAGTCTACAATACAGAAAAATAAAAGTATCCTGGTCGACAAACTTGAAAGTCTTTCGTACTATTCCAACTAGGCAGTTTGCAGTTTGTACAATCTTGTTTATGTGTTGGTCAAAGATTAGTTTAGATTTCAGAAATTCAACTCGCCCCAGTTTCAACTTGCCACAATGTCAGTGCATCGGATTTGTTGGCGATTGCTTGTTTTTATTTTTCATCATGTATTTCACATAACAAATCTGGTTTTCTTACGAAAACGATGGATGGATAAACCAAGTAGAGAGTCAAGACATAGTGGACGCATGATGTTCTATACCGTAACGTCTTTTACATGTATAACTAATGGTAATAACCGAGTGTGACTTTTGCTGTTGTGCTGTTGATTTTTTCACATTCACCATAAACGGTTATGTTGTGTGTGTGTGTGTGCGTGTGTGTGTGTGTGTGTGTGTGTGTGTGTGTGTGAAAACATGTTTTTTGTTAATTCTATGAAAAGTTATGAGAATATGTGATTTGACATCAGAATATGAAGTCATAATGTGAAAGTTTTAGATTCATCAGAATGTGAACATAAATTCAAAAAAATGTCATGTTCCTATCACCTCCTGTCTTTTACAATATTATAAAGTGAAAGTGAAGTACTGTGATTTAAGAGTTTAAATTTATATAGTACCTCTCTTTCACTGTCGTGTTTCATAAGGAAAGAACTACAAGTAAACATCCATCTAGATTCTATATGTTGTACGTAAATCAAGGATGATACCATGTCTGCTCACATTGAGAAAGAAGACACAAACCCACATGGATGTGATGAAGGAAGGACTTCAGTGATAGTGAAGGTCAACAGGAACATGAATAAAACTTCTTTTCTGACTGACGTGAATTAGCTGAAATAAACAATCTTGAATTTTAACACCCATAACCATTTAATTTTCACTGGGAAATGATTACCATACTATTTTGATGTTTTACCAGTGTTGGCAAGAAATAGATGTATTATGAACAATTAAGTTTCCACAGAGATTTCATTTATGAGAGGATACATGATTGAGTGTCACAGTGAATTGATTGTGACAATAAGGCATATTTCATCAGTGTGGTACTCTGTAATATGCACACTGCATCTAAGTACTCTATGGTGTGTGTGTGATATAGTCTATGGTAGTCTA
The DNA here is from genome assembly GCF_964340395.1 of Glandiceps talaboti. NCBI lineage: Eukaryota > Metazoa > Hemichordata > Enteropneusta > Spengelidae > Glandiceps > Glandiceps talaboti. Next base: position 5,149,461 of record NC_135554.1, read on the forward strand.
TGGTGTGTGATATAGTGTATGGTACTCTCTAATATACACACTGCATCTAAATACTCTATGGTGTGTGATATAGTGTATGGTACTCTATGGTGTGTGATATCATAGTGTATGGTACTCTATGGCGTGTGATATAGTGTATGGTACTCTCTAATATACACACTGCATCTAAGTACTCTATGATGGGTGATATCATAGTGTACTATACTGAATTGAAGCACCCCAAAATGTATCTATTTCATTCAGACTGATTTGATTGAGGTCAAGGTTCATTTTACTGATACATTTGCTTAATGTTATTGTATATTATGTTGTTGTTGTTGTTGTTGTTGTTGTTGTTGTTGTTGTTGTTGTTGTTGTATATTTCATAGGCTTCTCCACTGTCTATGGCTGTTCAACGTTTTCATGGTCATTACAGTTGTACACACACAACACAGTCATCCAGTTCCCACCAGAAAGTTCTTTAGGGTAATAACTAGAATTGGGTTTGGGTACACATGCCATGTCTATTAATTTGCATAATTAATTTTTTTGGGGTAATTAAGCTACATCTTAAGAATGCATACTTCAAATCCAATATAATTTGGTGAATACATGGGTGATAACAAAGTGCATGTGTCATGTAAAGTTTGATAATATAGCTTGTGGTTTTAATGTCTCATTTGCATAATTAACAATTTTCAGTAATTACGTAGCTTTCAGTTTTAATTATTTGCATAATTAAATGATTTTCAGTAATAAGGCTATGTATGAAGAGTGAAAGCTTCAAGTTCTATATAATTTGGTACATACACTCGTGATACCAGGGTGCATGTGTCTTTCCTTTAGTGTTAATGTGCTAATTACATAATTAATGATTTCCAGTAATTAGGCTATGTATGAAGAGTGCAAGCTTCAAGTTCTATATAATTTAGTATATTCATTCATTATACCTGGGTGCATATATCTCGTAAAGCTTACTGATGTAACTCTTAGTGTCAGTGAGTCAATTGCATAATTAATTATTTTCAGGAATTAGGCTGTATCTTAAGAATGTATATACTACGTGCAAATACGTGCATTCTCCACGCGCTACCGTATCATCATATAGCATAGGCGACATAACATCACCATGCATTGCAATATTGTAACAGTAGGCCTGTTGGCACGATTATCGTAACATTGTAACGAGTATCGAGGTATCACTGTACCTCAAGGAGAAATTGTTACACTATTTGGAAGTTTGATGCACGGCGGTACGCGATACGGACCACTGATGACATAGCGCAGTTTAATTTCCGGGTTGTGGAAGTGTGGTTTTGACATTTATATTGTCGATAATTGATTTTTTTACATGTTCTAAAAAGAATAACTACTTTCCTATGTTTGTTGGTACAGTAACATTCCTAAATCATCGAGTTGAATTGAGAAATCGTGATGTTTGGCAACATGTCAACAAAAACATTTGTCCAAAGACCAACGTACGTTGGTGGAGGGTCTATGATAAGTTGGCTGATTGAAAATGAACAATATTAATCTAATGGCCATGATAGTTTTTGAAACCAACAACTGCATAGAGTGTTGACTTTCTTTACTTCTCGTCCATATCAGAGAATTAGATGTCATTCAATAAAATAAATTTGGATGGTCAATACCCCTGGCAAATGACCCAAATCAAGTGTATCAATCCTGGCCCAGCAGCCGGTCACAAATGAATCTACCCTGCGCGAGCTTATGGGCTTTGCCTAGTTATGATATTATCTTATACAGTGGTTTACTTGGCTCTTATGATGCATACAAAGAGTGACTTGAGATTAGAGTAAGCTGTTGCATATCCAACGTGCACTAAAGAAATGAGCAAAATTTATGACAATGGGAAGAGGGCTGAGAAGTCATTGAACCATCAAAATTCGCATAATCTGAAAGGACTTGAAATGGTTTGCTCTTTGTGTGTGTGTGTGTGTGTTTGTAAGACTTTAAATTATGTCTATGGTTTGATACTGTATGCATCTGAATGGCTTCCAACATTGTCTTGCTTTTCACCTTTGGAGTGATAATGTCTTTCTCCCAAGTTAAGTGGCTAAGTATCTTCATGCATAGTTTATCAAGCATTATGACACATCTCCATGTGTAGGTTAGAGCTTACAATGGGACATCTCTTATACATGTGGAATCCACATCCTTCTAAAGTAATCTTGGTTGGACTGTTGTTGTAGTTGGTTATCACTGTTATTTGAATGCATCATCATGCCATTTTAAATATCCACTGTAGTGTAGGTGATTGAAGAGGTTGCTAACATAATTCTGGAATTTCATTTGGCATAACTTAAGTTTATATCTACATATTGGGTACCTGTTACTGTCCTTGTGTGAATGTAGAATGAAGTAGTGTCTAGAAAACCTTGAGCTTTAATGTCCTGGTAACAAACTAACTGTTAAATCAATAAACAAAAACACAAAACACAAACTTTGGCTATCTTGGGAGCTACTCAGCACCACTTGCAGTTGGGAAGATCACCAGCAGGTCTAAGGAGTATAGGCTACCAGGAGACGTCCCGGCAGACATAGCTAGGTGGTGAATTGTAGAGGGATAATTTGCAGTAAGCTGAGAAGAGCACCTGGGAGGACCAGGCAGGTGTCTGTATACTAGCTACCTGCATATGACCCGGCAGACATAGCTAGGTTGTGAATTTGTACTGGGGAGAATTTATAATATGCCAAGAAGAGCACCCGGGGAGGACCCGGCAGGCGTTTTTATCCGAGCCACCTGGGGAGGACCAGGCAGACATAGCTAGGTGATGAATTTGTATTCCAAATGAGCTGATTGATTAGTATTCAGCTGACTGTAAACTGGATTGGGGTAATTGAACAAGGGGAAAAGGCCCAAAAGTAGTGGAATGAACGATGTGAATGTAACGAATGCCCCCAAGACAGTTAACAGTGAGTGGTGGAGACTAATGAAAGTAGATTAGGAAGCCTCCGAATGCAGTATACAATACACTACATGTATGTGTGTGTGTCATGCTTAGTTGAACTTGCTGAATGTCAACGTCTAGTCCATTTTCACTTTGACTGGTATATGCAAATTTATTCATATTTTCAGGAGGGCTTCTAGGCTTACATCAATAAGTAGGTGCTGAGCAACAGTCATGCACAATTTGGCGCCTTTATGTAAATTATTTTCCTGAATTATAGGTGTTTTCAATGTTAATAATGGCCATTGTGAATTTTTTTGATATACATAAATATATGCAAATATTTTAAAATATCTTCCAGATTGGCCTGAAATTTGGTGGGTGTGTAAATTAAGATTTGTTCATGACATGGTGATTTCATCATCAATATGCAAATTAAGGCTAAAAATGTGTCATTTTAGTCAAAAATCTTTAATTCCAAAACGACTGAGTAGAATTGGCTGACATTTGATGGGGCTGCATCTAGGGGTGTATAGATGACGAAATATTAAGCATATAATGATGAGATATCAGTGATATTAAATTAGATTTTGGCCAAAAATGTATATCTCAAAAGGTACTTGGTCAATAAGCCTAAAACTTGGTGAGATGTTTCTAGAAGTGTTATTCTGAATTTCTTCAAAACATTTTGACACAATTGGCCCTAGCAACCATGACCAACAACCAAATGGCAGTATATTTTGGTCAAATAACAACATCATCTTGAAGGCAAGTTAGTAAACATTCAAAAATGGTATGCAAATATCCCCTGAATCTATGATCACACCCGTAACAACATCCAAACGGTGGTGTATGTCACAAAGATAACAACATGTAGTCTTAGACAAGTGAACACACATTCAAAAAATGTATGCAAATATGCCTAGCAACAAAGACCATGTCCATGGCAACAGCCAAGTGGTCACATATATTGTAAATAGAACACCAGGGATTAATAGACAAATGAATAAACATTCAAAAAATGTATGTAAATGTACCTAGCAATGAGACAACTCCCATAGCAACAGCCAAATGATCACGTTTTTTGCAAAGATAACATCAGGGATTCATAAACCAGTGTACGAGTATTCAAAAAATATATGCAAATATGTCTCGCGAAATGACCATGCCCATAGCAACATCGAAATGATTGCGTATATTGTAAAGATAACAAGAGGGTAGGATAGGCAATTGGATAGTCATTCAACAAATGAACGCCTATACCTAGCATGAATCAGCATGTGGATAAACATTTTTAATAACTGTACCGTTGTGGTACAAAGCGATTAGCGTTATTTGTGTTAATTTTTTCTGGGCTAATATGAAATAAGCAGTCCTCTTTAATAGTTACCTGCACATGTGATACTTCTTTCCTCTATTCAATTTCTTTACAACACACAGGCACAACTATAATCATATCGTCAGTAAAACATCAAAAGCTGAATGGGTTCGAACCCCGGACCAAAGGAGTAAGAGGCAAGTGTTTCAACCACTCGGCCATCAACAACCCTGGGATTAGAAAGGAAATTCTTTCATGCATAAACTTCATGAAATTATAATTTCGTAGTATGTTTGTTCTTATTACCTTAAATTAATTAACATGGAACTTCTTAATGAATATTTCAAAAAATTTAACATATATAACTATAAAAGATCTCTTATAAAATGATGATTGCTAAATACAATTGTAGGAGCTACCAAAACCAAGATAAACAAATCACAACAATGTCATAACAAACGTGGTTAATGTTACGAAATATTTGCACTTGTTGATTAAGTCTGTTGCTTTCTATGTTTCTGCTCCAGTCTTGGTGATCGTCTCTATGGAACTGCAACTCAAAAGAAAGAAAGCAGATTAATTACATTCTATTAAGGGATTTATATTTGAGTTATATAATAACTTATTGTCATTAACTCTACTGATTCCATTTATATAACGAGACACTTTTTGGGTAACTGTCTGTCAGTTATTTTGACTGAGGTTAAGCCAAGGATAAAATAACACATATCTACCACACAAGTGACATGTAGAAACATTAAATTGACGAGGACCAGCACCATGCTTTGGGTTGTATGTTTGTTTTGTTTTTAAACACCACTGCTATTACCTGCAACTCTGTATCTTTGAATTGGTGAAAGGAATAATGCACAGTGTTATTGTTTGCGGGTTTCCTGACAGTTTCAATGTGCAAAAAGTGTCACATTAAAGGGAATTTAGAGTACTGTTGAAACAATGGGGATGAAAGAACTGGAATATAACTGATAAGTATATATAGTACAGATCCGAGACCATTTCGGTGATTTAACAGAATGCATTATGGGTAGACGTTTGTTATTTTGTTCAGAGTGAAGACCATTTAGTAGATCCAAATGTGAATCCAAAAATAAAATTCAGTAAATACCTGACTACAAATGACCTGACCTGACCTGACCTAACCTGCACCTGGCCTGTACCTGCATTTTATACCGACCGCTATTGGTATGGTAAAGCATCTGTCTAATCTGTCTGTGAGTGAGTGAGTGTAATCAACTTAAAGGTGATTCAAAATGCTCACATTCACTATCGCTAATTTGCTAGAGGACACGTTTGTGAAACGCATTCTGGTTTTAAAACTTTTAAAAAGCATCTGCAAACACCTTAAAATGACCCTTTTTCAGTCAGTTCCCTTCGGATTTACTTCGAGAACTTTCGGGTATTTCCGGTCCCATCTAGACCACGGGATTTTATGACGTCATAAGGAGTATGGCGTTAGCACTAAGACTATGACGAGCGTAGTCACTAGGTGAATAAAACTCAACAGCATTGTGAAAAAATACATTGCTGGTGGTTGTAATAGTCATCAGTAAACAAAAACTACAGTCTACATGTCTTATTAACCAACATTTGCCGATATTTACTCACACTTTCTCATTAATTGTCAGTGTCTGTGGGTATAAATGCTAAAATATTATTTCCCCATATTATGGCAAAATAAATCTAAACGGCTTGACTAGATATACATAAACACTTGTAATGTCGCGTGTTTCACATTCATTGACTTTTATTTATCTGAGTTTTTATTATTTGCCGACAAGAAGCATTCCGATACCGTCCTGACGAGCATTGAGGGCATCCCGATGACAACATATCAATCAATCGTACTCGTGTCACCTTTTGAACGGCGCATTTAACAACAAAGTAAACATATTTCATCTCGAATAAATATATTAGCTATTAGATTTCCCATATTATCAGCAATAAAATTGTAACGAATTAAGGAAATTTCGTGAGTTTTGTGTTGTCATTTGACTTTAGCAACTCGTCTGGAAGAAAACTTGTATGGTTTCCCTTGTTGCGATATCACTTCATACAACAAGCCTATTTAATATTCATTAGAAGAATTTTGTAACGAATCATGGTATTCGGGGTATTCAGTTTAGGAAACCAACAAATCAAATATCGCGATGTGTTCATGATATTATACATGATTGGACAATATTGACGTCGGTAGTCAAGGTCGTGACCCCAGCACATGGTTACGTGAGAAAGCCTGCAACTAGATACTTAGCCACGTCCGGTCCAATTTCTCAGTGTTTGTTTTTATGTTAGAGACGTTATTTCTGTACGACTTGAAGAATTTTACAATATATCTAATATGGATTATATCAACACGTGGATAAATTCAACCCGACACGAATGTGCTCTTCCAAGTCCATACGTACATACACTACTTCAGCTTTGATCGGCGGAACTATCCTACGTATACTGCCGCGGCTGCGGTGACTGCACAAAACTTGACAGCACTACCCACCTACCGATAATCAAATATATAATAATCACCTGTATACCGTGATAAAAACAAGCAATAATTCGAGTCCCCAACAAGTCGATGAGACCTACTTCTGTTCAGTCTGATCCGAATGCGAGTTTCTGAGGTTTTACATGGGTCTCAGACTCCGACTAGAGTATTGCGCCCTAGACAGCCCTGGCCGAAAATAATAGATGTAAACTTGCGTTCACAAGCCAAACATGTGACAATATAAGAAACATTTACAGGTCACTCTCATTTTATATATGGACAACAAAATTAGGTCGGTCACAGTTCCATTTACATGATGCAATGACTCGGAGCAAATCGAATCAATTAGTGTATTATGGGAGCAACAAATATATTGTGGCACTGCATGTCCCCATACGCCTTCATGAAGTTTCCCATTCGTATTCTTATAGCTAGTATATTCGAGATATTATTCGAGATGAAATATGTTTACTTTGTTGTTAAATGCGCCGTTCAAAAGGCGACGCGAGTACGATTGGGCTAAAATATGCCTTCATTGGGATGCCGTCAACGCTCGTCGGCAAATAATAAAAACTCAGATAAATAAAAGTCAATGAATGTGAAACACATTACAAGTGTTTATGTATATCTAGTCAAGCCGTTTTGATTTATTTTGCCATAATATGGGGAGATCATATTTTAGCATTTATACCCACAGACACTGACAATTAGTGAGAAAGTGTGAGTAAATATCGGTAAATGTGGTTAATAAGACATGTAGACTGTAGTTTTTGTTTACTGATGACTATTACAACCACCAGCAATGTATTTTTTCACAATGCTGTTGAGTTTTATTCACCTAGTGACTACGCTCGTCATAGTCTTAGTGCTAACGCCATACTCCTTATGACGTCATAAAATCCCGTGGTCTAGATGGGACCGGAAATACCTGAAAACTCCCGAAGTAAATCCGAAGGGAACTGACTGAAAAAAGGTCATTTTAAGGTGTTTGCAGATGCTTTTTAAAAGTTTTAAAACCAGAATGCGTTTCACAAACGTGTCGTCTAGCAAATTAGCGATAGTGAATGTGAGCATATTGAATCACCTTTAAATCAAAAACGGCAAGACTGCCTTGGTATTTGATGGGGACATTGCTTTTGGTATCTAGTTGGGAAATCATTCCAAGCAAAACTGCATCACAAGTGTGTGATTTGGGTCAAAAAATGATCATTTTGGTCACTCTGTCTCCATGAGTTTAGAATAGAATGATACAGCCTTCAGGTTTGCTGGACATTTGGTTGCACAAAAAGAAATGCATAAAAATTGAACTTAACGTTTCGATTGGGAATGAGTTGGCACAATTCTGATATAATGTGTTGATAACTGAAGGAGATGTATACAATCATTTCCAATGAAGTTAATAAGCATTAACTAAAACCAATTAGTGCTTACATGTATCAAGTTTATGTAGTATTTTTTTCGTGTTAGCGTCCAATTTCTTTAGGTTTTTCTGTAGTCCATTCACATCTTTATGTATTCTTTCCAAATCTATCGTTTCTGTAACGGAAGTGTAGAATACATACATTCATAAATGCTATGACAAGCATGTACATCTGTAGTGCTTAGTTACAAAGCGAAAGTCACAAAACTGTTAGTAAAGTTGATTGACAAACATCAGCAACAGGATGGAGTGATTGTTTTCGCTAACCTACTTTTTACCAATCGGCACCCCTCCCCCTCATCCCATCCACATTTTCGAATGTTTTTCAAGTACCCCATTCGTGCACTAAACACATTTTGGATACCCCCACCCCCAATAGGTGCCCTGGTACACCAAGGGGTATACAAAAGTGAGTCTATCATTTGTATTTTGACATTAAAGCCATCCATTCAAGACAGATATTTCCTTACGAGTACATCGCAAATCGGGATATTAAAGTTCATTCGAAGCCTACCCAAGAAGCTCTATATGATTTTCATTTACATTTTATTTATATCTAAAGGGGAAATTAAAGTAACATCGACACCTTGGACATTTCATTTTCATTCAAACATAATTGCAATATGAATGAGAAGAAGTACGACAATGTCTCACTTTACGAGAGAGAGAGAGAGAGAGAGAGAGAGAGAGAGAGAGAGAGAGAGAGAGAGAGAGAGAGAGAGAGAGAGAGAGAGAGAGAGAGAGAGAGAGAAACAAATTCATATGGCTGTCACCGACTCTACCGAATCTAGGTTTTGGAAGATATTGCTGCGGAGCCGCAAGCAATTTTTGTAATTTACTCGGCAAACGACCGCAACATGATGACATCAAATTAAAATTATCAAGTGAATTCAAATTCAAAATCCATATCTACAACTATCAAAGTTCCAGTTGCGCTACAATTTAACTTGTAAACCAGGTTAAACTGGAATACTTAACATCTCATCATCCAGCGCCAGTAATTGGACAAACACAGGGGAACAGTAGAAACGTGACTTTAATACGGATAAACAATCATGGCGGAACGCATGTACCCAGAATGCAAAGCGTTCAGGGTAAACGTAAATAATTTAATACAAGCCTACTGGCGTGACTCCTCTTTTCTCTGATCTCTCTCTCTTGCAAACTGGAAATGATCGTTCAACTTGAGAAGACTACATGAGAAAAATGTCTGAAAAGTTTCAAAAATGTCTGAAAAGTTTCAAAATGTCAAAAGGGTTCTCAAAACCGACCTGCAATGACAAAGGGCATGCAGAGGTAACAATAACAACTGTTAAAGTGTTTGGAGTCATGGCCGGATTGTCTCCACAGACAAAACTGCAAATGAAAAACTGACAAAATAAACGAGTTCGTAATGACGAACAGAGGTGTCCACACAATGGCACAAATAACTGGCTTGCAGTGACAAAGTGAGGTGCCCACACAATGGCACAAATAAACAGGTTCGCAATGACGAACAAAGTTGCCCACACAATGGCAATTCCGAGACTGACTATGTTACGTAATCCTGGAGGCATTTTGGCGACGAGGATGGCTCAAAACTTCGGTATTGTCAATGTGCGTTGTGTTATCAGTGATAGCGGCACAGTCCATGCTAACTTGACTGTCATGTTGTGAGGTCTTTATCATAGTAGACACCTGGTTAGGTGGCATTGATAACTCTGTAGGAGTCTCTGGAGTGAAGCTTGGTACAGTTGGTTCTCTTGGCAATGTAGCACTAAGATATGGTGGAGGTAGTGATGGTTTCATAGGTAGTTCTTGAGGTATGATTTCGTCAGTTTCACAGGTGTCATCATTGTGGTGTTGTAAGCCTGTTGAGATTGGTTTGCTATGACATTGACTTTGCACTTTGTAACACTCAGTACGTTTGACCTTGTAGGAAGATGCACGAAGTTGTGAACCTACAAATTTACGAATGAAACACCATTCGCCATTAATATCAGTTACTAAGTATCTGCTGCGTGCATGAGACTTATTGCGGTCGCCATATAAGTAGACAAGGTCTCCGACTTTAACATCCACAGGAAAGGAAGTCTTGTTGCGGTGCTTCGATTTTTCACTGTATGAATGGTTTGTGTTGCGCTGGTCATGTTGCGACGTTATTAACTGACGGTCTGAGAGTGGGATTTGATCATTAGTGAATTGATCACGTTGTGTCCACATTTCTCTGGCAGACAAGCCCCTACTACGTATACGGGAATTTAGACGGGCGGTTGCAATACTTAATGTGAGTGGGGTTACTGGGCCACCGCTAGGTTCCTGACGGAGAAGTTCCTCTTCCAGTTCATAGATAGCCTTTTCAGCAACAGGGTTTTTGTTAGGATTCTTTGTACGCCCTACTTCAATGGTCAATCGAAGTTGACTAAGTGTGTTGTCTGTGCGAAGTGGCATGAAACCAGGGGCTGGATCCACACGTATAACTGCAGGTGGGCCGTCTAGTGGGTGCAGTTCCATAGCAAGGCATGCTAGGGCATCACGAAGGGTGGTGTGCTTTTCATCTCTGATAATGCAGGAAGCAGTGAAGGATGTGGTTGTTTCCCTTAGAACAAGGATAAATTGACGACTGCGCTTGATAACGTCTGCGGCGAATGATATGCCAACACACTCTGGAGGGTCCTCCGTAGACTGGTGCATGAGGGGACCTGGTAGTTGCTTTAGTGACAGGCACGTGTGACAGTTCTCTGATACCTGGTTCACAGCGTTGTCTAGGTCAAGGGCGTAGAAGTAGCGTCTCATGACAAGTTTGAGTTGGTGTTTAGATGGGAGATTGAGCTTGATGTGCAGAGCTGTCAGTAGTCCATCAAGTACAGGACGTGGGATAATGACTAGCTCGGAAGTTCGATGAAATGGTTCGTTACGCTTGACAACCAGCAGGCCGTCGTTTGCAATAGTAGCAACGGCAGTAACAAGTCTTGAGCCACCGCTGGTCTTCTTCACGAGGAAAGATGGGTTTAAGTATTCTGCAGTGACACCTGAATCCTCTGGTCGTTGGAACATGCCAAGTTTTTCCAGGTCGTCAAACTTCTGCTGTAGCTCCACCAGCTTATCACGGGCATATTGAGGGACTCTTCCTTTTCGCTGTGGTGGTTCGACTGGACCCATATTAACTGTTGCTTCGAATTGGCCCATTGCGCCATTGTAACAAGTAATGGCAGGGTCAAAAACATTGTCATACTTCTGCAACAGACTTTGAAAGGCAGACCGGTCTACAGCTTGTAAGACTGAATCCGGATCAAGTGTGACATCATTACTGTAGTGTCTAGGAGTAGTTATCTTCGGCTTTGTGCACGGTTGTTCTATGGGGATATTTCTGTCGGTGGAGTCGATTGTTGACACATGTAGAACTTGACACAAGTGGTCGTTCCGGCGGATGGTGCGTGGCGAATCAGTATCATTGTATAAACGGATTCTACCTGCAACAGAGTCTATTATACCGTGTTGAGGCCATTTCTGTGATTGCTTGAGTCGTTGGTTACTTGCCGAATCAATACGTGGTTCCACAGCAACAGTATCATCCTTGTCAAGTTCACTTGGCAGTGTTACTTCCAGGAACTCTCCTGGCCAGACAATTGTCGTTTTTGGAGGTGAGCGCACTAAGAATGACTGTGTGCGACGGACTGCTAGGGAACTGGATTCTCTGTCTAAGTAACCATATTGTAGGACATTGGAGCCTTTAATGATAATTTGATGTTTCGCAGGACGAAGGGATATATCATTATATATACGGTCATGAAAGGCATACCGGCTAGAATATCAACGTCTAACTCTTCTACTACAAGTGCATCAAGTACCAGGTCAATGTTGTTGCGGTTGACAACAATGTGTGTTTCTCCGGTTACGTTAAGTGGTGTAAAGCCATCAGCATGGAGGGCACGTTGCGTTGACTTCTTGACCAGAGCTCCAATATACTTGGCGACTGAAGACTTTATCATATTAGTTTCAGCACCAGTGTCTAGTGTTAGGTGGATTGGGTGGTGTTTAAAGAATGCCTTGAACGAGGGTGACTGCTTAGTGGTTGACACGGCATGTATGGACTGGAGTAATCTCTACTTCAGGGCTGTGTGAAGGATGTAATAGTACTTCCTCTTCATCATTGCTGTAGTACTCATCATCGGTACAAGTGGTCTGACGTGTCTTGGAAATGTATGTGCGATCCTCAGGTGGTAGGAATTTGCAGGTGCTGAGATAGTGCTGATAATTTTGGCGTCCTGCTTGCTTACACAATGGACATGACTTGTTAACACGTTGTCTAGCCTGTGGCTGACTAGTGGTAGTTGTGGTAAACTGCCTGTTACCCTGTGATCTTATGTATTGTTTGGTAGCTGACCGCAAGACTTTTGCATAGGCGGCTGAGTGGACCTCATCAAGTAGTGTATCAAGTGCCTGTGATATTTCTGGTTTGAGTGAGGCAAGTGTTTTTGATCGTAGTTCTGTACCATACCGTTGTTTGACCAGTCTTGGCAAATCTGGATGTACAAGTCGTAGCCATGTTAGAACTATTAAGTTCTCTAATGAGGGCGACATTTCTTCATCTGATTCTAAAGTCTGGTCAAGGTGGGTTATATTGCTGTCTTTAATAATCAGGTTGTCTTCGATAAATGAAACCAATCGTTGGTACAGGTCTTCAGGTCGTTCATCGACGTCTAACTTGATGTCGTTAAAATCAAGGAAGTGTGCACCGGATGATTGAAATCCATAGTGAAGACGGATGGCTTGCCAGATGGAGTTGATAGAAGTTGAATTTTTAATGATGGTATTCCTTGAAATCACCGGACAGTAGTTGGCGATTTGACCTAACATCAACTCGAGATGGGTGGTCTTTTGTTGTGCTGTGCGTCGTTTTGCTTCCGGTAAACTTTCATTGTCATTGGTGAAGCCACGTAAAGGGGTTGACTTTGATTTCCTCCCCCACTTACTTCCCTCTTCCAGGAATATGGCAAAGTTATCATCTAAGGACAACGAATACTGGAGATTTTGACGCCAGGCTTCAAAGGATGTTATGGTTTCGTGTTTTGATAGAGACCACTGCTTCGGTGCTCTGACACTGTGGGCCATGTTGAACGGGTTGTAGAACGTATATACACTGTACTCACTGTGTGAAAGTGGTCTTCCTACTGCTACAGGTTAAGCTAGCTCGACATGATGTTGGGGTGATGAGGGTTGTCTCTGATGCGTTGAGTTTCGTTTCGACGCTGCCACCACGCCAGTAATTGGACAAACACAGGGGAACAGTAGAAACGTGACTTTAGGCTGCTTTCACAAAAACTTGTTAGGGGGGGGGGGGGGGGATCGGGAGAATTTTTGTAAAACCCTATTTTTTTTTCAAGTACCCCCCCTTGCCATATTCCAAAATTTTTCGAGTACCCCCCCCCTGCCAAAGCCCCAAATATTTCAAGTACCCCCCTACCCGAATAAATTTTCAAGTACCCCCACCCAAATAATTTTTTTAGTCCCCGCCGGACGAAGCCCGGGATGGGGACTTATGGATTGGGTTCCGTCTGTCCATGTGTCCGTCTGTCTGTCCGTTCGTACGTACGGCCGTCCGTCCATCCGCAGCAGTTTCTTGGAGATGCCTGGACCGATTTTTTTTTCAAACTTGGTTCAGGGGCAACATACAATGGCATACATATGCACGTCAATTTGTTTCATGATACAATCCAATTTGGCCGCCTAGCAGCCATTTTGTTTGCAAATTTTCCTTGTCTAAAGCCATAACTCAGACATGCTTGAACAGATGTCATTCAAAGTTGGTATTAGGACAGTGTTCTATGGCATATATGTGCATATTCGTTGCTGTCATGATACGATCCAATATGGCCGCCTGACAGCCATTTTGTTTGCGATTTTTCTATGTCCAAAGCCATAACTCAGACATGCTTGAACATATCTCATACAAAGTTGGTATTAGGACAGTGTTCTATGGCATACATGTGCATATTCATTGTTGTTGTAATACGATCCAATATGGCCGCCTGGCAGCCATTTTGTTTGCGATTTTTCTATGTCCAAAGCCATAACTCAGACATGCTTGAACAGATCACATTCAAAGTTGGTATTAGGACAGTGTTCTATGACATACATCTGCATATCCATTTTCATTGTGATATGATCCCCCATACCTGACCAATCCTTTATTTTTGTAGGCATGTTCCATGTCCAACAAGCAGACACAACATATCTAAGTCTGTTTGATTTAGGTTCACAAGTGTTGTTGCATGATCAGAGTAGTGATAATTCCTTAAAACCCAATCATAGCGGGGTCTATGTCATTCTCAATGACTTGTTTTGGAATACTCTTCCTGTGCATTTACATTCAATACCAAGTACAAAACTGTACATCATACACTTAATACCAACTTTGTCCATTATATATATAATCAAGTTGTATATTGTGTGTATATATTATATACACAAACACCAGTTAAAACAAAATGTTATGTTAACCAGTGCATTGCCTTTCAAAAACAACAACATATACTTGTAAATGAATTACACTCTGAATAACTCTTGTAAAATGATCAGCAGACCAACTGAGTCTTTGTTTTCTGTTCAATATTGTATTAGTACATTATACTAGTACATTATACTAGTAGTGTTATAGTTGAATGTCATTTTAGTTGTATTTGCAAATATTGTGATGCACATGTTATCTAAAGAGAGTTTTGTACTGTATTGTTCCAGTTCAGTTTCACTTGATTCCTATTCTGTTAGATGAAATGTGACTGTCATTTTTGAGTCATACATTTATTTTCTTTTGACATTATATTGAACTAATTTACATCAAACAAGAACGAGATACATGGCAATGCATTTTATTAAGAGTTTTTTCAGTGTTATTTAGACCAATTTGATTTCTTTTAGCACACATTTAGGAAACTGAACTGGAACAATACAGTATAAAACTCTCTTTAGATAACATGTGCATCACAATATTTGCAAATACAACTAAAATGACATTCAATTGTAACACTACTAGTATAATGTATTAATACAATATTGAACAGAAAACAAAGACTCGGTTGGTCTGCTGATCATTTTACAAGAGTTATTCAAAGTGTAATTCATTTTGTTAACATAGGACTGTTGTGGACATCAACTGTTCAGTTCCAGTTATCAAGTTCTTTCACTTTCAATTTGGAAATGTCACCGTTTCTGACAAGCGCATCCCAGTCATATTCATCAAATTCAGATATGTTTTACAGAGATATGTTTTAAGCATTCCAAAAAAATTCAACAGTTTGTGCAAACACTACTTTATGAAAATGTTTATTGAGACTATATTGGAGTATTTGCTCATATTGTTTCAGTTCACTACCTCAATCCTGCCATATATCTTTAGGGTAACTTTATATTGCGAGTTATGTCAAAGTTTATTTATTTATCTTTATATTTACAAGTACAGTAATAGTATATTCATGCAAAGTTGAAAAGTATGTGCAAAAAACTTATTTTACTTTTTCTCTGTTAACTCAGCTTGTGAGATATTGTCTTCCGTTTCACATGTAGCAGAATTTGCAAATATGCTAATTTTAGGAAATATTTAGAATGTGTTATTAAAAGTTTATGTTGAAAATTATAGTCATATCTATAGGATGAAAAAATACCTTGCACAGAAGTTTTTGATACTTGTCAAGTATGTTTTAGTGCAGGTGCATCTTTTACATTTTGATGGCAAGCGGAAATGAACCTTTTCCAACTCCATTTTTTTTTTAACTTCCAAGAGCTGCAAATGTAAAATGTTGTCTGTCATATTTGTCTGTCATTTAATACTAGTAAGAGTTTACATGAAAAACTTACACATCATTGTGATAACCACAAACCAAAACACAGTCATGTCACAAAGAATATTTTCAGTACAGTGTAAAGGTAATTTCACACATTAAATGAACCAAATTTCAGTAGATAGTTGTGTACATGAAAGACACTGGTATTTTCAGACAAAAAACAATCTGTACTACTCAATTCGCCCATTTCAATTTATCATTACATTAACAGTTTATCAAAAGAAAATTAAAATTTGACTGTTTTTGTTTTTCATTTTACTAACTTGTGAGTAACTGTTGTTTGTAGTAGTTGTTGTTGTTGGTTGTTGTTGTTGTTGTTGTTGTTGTTGTTGTTGTTGTTGTTGTTGTTGTTGTTGAAAAAGGAAGACCAACATTTTAAAAGCTTATTTTCCCATGTTTGAAAAGTCATGATGTCAATTTATTTTCAGGTACCCCCCCCCCCCTACAACCCATAACATTTTTTCAGGTACCCCCCCACACACTATCCATATATTTTCAAGTCCCCCCCCTAAAATCTCCCGACCCCCCCTAACAAGTTTTTGTGAAAGCAGCCTTAATACGGATAAACAATCATGGCGGAACGCATGTACCCAGAATGCAAAGCGTTCAGGGTAAACGTAAATACATTAATACAAGCCTACTGGCGCAGTATGATGAGAGATAGCGTTACCACTACGCGGCTGTTCGTCAGTCATGTCCAGTATGTCAAGCTTAACTGTCTGGTTATTTACTACTCTAGCGTTATTATGAATGAAGGATTTTCATGAATGGTACAACTAGCGATATGGCTCATGACCTTACAACCATTAGATTGCATGGGCGACGGTGAAATCACTTCAACAGAACCCTCTTCTTGAATTTTAGTCGTAAACATTAGTTTGTGACAGTATTGCCTAAACGTACGAAGACAGTACTTATATGTAGCCATGAATAATAAACAGAGAGCAAAGATACATAGTCCTTTAATAATATATTTCACATAATTGGTATCAAGAACAGATTCATGTATCACGTTGGAGATGAAAATGTAGTTATACACCAAGAAATGTCCTGCACCTCAGCTCTGTGGCCAGTAAGATCTGCGACGCAATATTCAAATGTCTCACCTTCTACCAAATGAAAACATGACAAACCCAAAGTCATCCAACTCGGAGCAGAGAATAAAGTGAATCCGAGTGAACCATCATTAAAATTGATACTTTCTTGTTTAAATTGATCCATGGGAGTGAGAAAAACTTTAGAATGATTACGAAGCACAGTGGCTGCACGGCTCAAATTTTGATATCATTTTCCTTGATCAAAGTTTGTTTCCAATCATGTTCTAAGACTTGTTTATTTGGCAACTGAACTGTCATGGGAGTTTCACTTAAGGTTGACATTTTCAAATTAGGAAGGGTTTGCAATATACAAGGACAGGGGGACTGGTACATTCAAATTATGACTATACAACACTTCATGATCTTGTTGGCAGTACTTCGCAATGTGTCTATAAAATATTCTTGTGAGAACAGCAAACAACCACGGGGGATTGTAATTACACAAAAATGACAGTTGTCAATTTTCTGCAACATTGAGTCACTGCAGGAGAGATGCCAGTCTGAAGAATAACCTTGAATTAACACTTGTGAATTTCTAAGTATTTTAGCTTTTGGAATACCAGTATGACGGACAAATATCTGGGTATTACACCATATTAAAACCATAGAATGTTAGTTCAAAGTTACTGCACGAGCACATGATGGCAAATTTTGTTTCAAAATCAATCGGGCCAACAAAAAATCACTGACCCCCTATTTGTAAAACTGAAAACAAGCTGACCCCCCCCCCCCATCACTTAATGCTAAAAGGGGGTTTTGTTTACTCTGTGAAGTCAATTTTAAGACTATTCAGACACTTTCATACAATAATTTCCAAGCTTTACAAGACAGCACCAACATGTAAAATGCAACTACATAGGGTTGAAATATTTTTTGAAATAAGGTTTAACAGCATCTTGACAGTAAGAGGTAGGTGGAAGAACTAGAGACTGTGATATGTCCATATGTTGTGGGGGGACCTGGGGGTCTCCCCTTAGAGCTCTGGAGGTTTTTTACTCTTAAAGGTAATTTTAGGCTATTCAGACCCTTTCAAGCAATAACCTCCAAGCTTTACAGAACAGCACCATCAGGTATCAGAAAATATTCTTTATAACTTACCTAGGGTTGAAATATGTTCTTAAGAAGTTAAATGCCATCATTATAGCAAAGGTCAGTACATCTAATGGTAGTATCATTGGTAGGGGATATTTGGAGTTTTAAGGCAACTTTAGATTATCTTGGCAAACATTTAACATCTTTAAAAGACAATATGATCTCAAATTAGCATAGGGTGAAAATATTTAAGAAAGGTTTAATACCATTATGACAGTAACAAGGTTAGTGCGTCTGATTGTTGGTTGAATGCATGAGTGACCTCTGGGAGGGAGGGAGTCCTTGAGGTTTTCCCCCTAGCAGATCTAGTTTTTTGTTTCTATTAAGGCAATTTGTAGGTTATTCATAGCCTTTGAGATAATATTTCCAAGCTTTGAAAAGCTAACGTAAATGTAAGTTTTAAATGAGTTTCACATGGCACATAAAAATGGGCCCGTAACATTGCCCGGTATAGGGGCATTAATATTGCATGTATAGTCATAGACCCTACACGTGCAAATCCATGGTCAGCAGCCAGTGAAAGTTGGTAGATTCTGTAAAAGTAGTATGCATGTTGTTACTGTTTATATCATTAACTAAATACAGAGCCCACTCAGTGTAAGTGATGTTTGTGGGTTCTCTATCTTTATGGTGTCTATCTCAACATGTCCAAGCTTGTGATCAGGCTCACTGATCTTAATAGTTCATTTAATAGCTTTGACTCGATTTAGGGAAAATGAGTGTATGATAACGGTTGTGAGAGAATACATTTAGTAGTGTCCGCGTTTAGAAAATTGTATTTAATTTTGACACCATGGTTAAATCATAAGGGGTTACTTTAATTGAACATAATTGACTGTGTGTGATTAAGTTTGATCTGACTAAACACAGACAACGCCAATGATATAAAAGTTTATGACAGTCTTGAGATAAACATTCCATTTTGATTTTAATCATAGATGTGGTGTATTGATATAGTTCTCAGACAACTTTCAATATTGGCGTCATGAAATATTTAAAGATAATGTCTATTCATAGCACGGATTTGTAATGTATTAACTTAATTGTTTTTCGAAAAAGATACCTAGATTGCTTTAAGATAGGAATACTAAAGGTATCATCCAGTTATGAACACGATGATTCAGATATACCTTGGTCAACATTATAATTTGTTTCTATTTTTAATAATCAGAGAATTATATTGATGACTGTACTTGTATGGTAGAGTTATTGAAAATAGTGGGGACCCGTACGCGTACAGTATTTTATGTATGGTCAGTATTTGTGTGAATGATTGCGAAATTAAAGACTGGCCAGTCGAATGTATGTTCGTGGTGTGATTGAGAAGTACATAAGTCAATAGTCAACTCACGATATATTTACTGTACGATTCAATTTTCTCATGATCTTTGATGCCATTTGTTCATCTAAGTATAAGACTGTTACAATGTGTTCTAACACTGAATATGACACAGTATTGATTGATTCTTATTTCCATGTTATTTTATAATAACTTGATTGATTTGTTTACTTCTACGTTAATGACAGCTTTTGCCAATTTTACTTTCTTCACCTAGAATGCGTTCAACTTATATATTATCGTTATCATATTAAGTGTTTGAATATGTTAATGTTGTCTGACAGTGGGGTCAGACTTTTGGAGGAGGAGTTGATAATGTCACAGATGACATATTCACAATTTTAGTAAATTCAATATTTGACTACATTATGCCCTAGTTTAAAGGTCAGTAGACTTTATCAAGGACATGGAATTTATACCACAAGTAAAGCATACTTAAGTCTGTATGACGACAGTCTACATTTCACACATAACTAGAATGCATATGCATATTGATAATTTGTCAATGTCACGGGAATACTCGTTAGGTCATACCATGCAACCCCCCACCCCCCCTCTTAAAACTGTGTGATGTATTTTAGCTCTTTCCTTCAAGTCCAAGTCGACTCCGCTTCTTAACACTGGTGGACGAACCAGGCTTGGACAAGGACCATTATGTGCGTAATGACGCAAAGTTTAAACTATACGAAGAATAGTTGACAACCTTTGAGAGGAAGAAAAACAACGCCGCTGGGTGAGTGACAAATCGATGATTCGAGAACTTTTCGAAAGGACACTTTAACGATTATGCTACAATGGTAGGAATTCTACTCGAACTAGAACCGGTAACACATTGCAGTGACGGAATAAGACATCACAGAAGGAGGGATTGTGTTTCGAAGCGTGGAGTTGTGAATAAATAGACTGCGATAGAGACTATGACAAACGTTGCAGTCAAGCCTTCAATGAGGATCGACCAGCTGACATGCGTATAGCAGACAAGGATCAGTATTGAAATATAGTTTAACTTTCAAGAGATACCGGACTCTGATGCAGAACGCAGCAGTTCGCATGTGAACTTTTGAAGGACAAAGAACTCATTAATCATACGTTACGATGGTAAAGTCTTTTTTTAATAGACTGACATTATTTGTATTGCTCGAATTCATTTCTATGCGTGATCAGCGAGTTTGTTACTGTGTGTACAAAGCTAATCATGACAGAGAAATGTACGAATAATTTTTGAAATCTATTTTCCTATCAGAACCATTTCAGTGATGTTGTTTTATATCTCAACGGTCGCGTACAAGCAGAAAGAATACTAATTATGAATTATGCATGAGGAAAATTTTAGATTAAGAATAATTATATTTATCGAAGTATGGAGTATTGGAAACTCCTAAGTTTTCTTGACTCGGAGTTATGTTGAGCCGAAACGCTACAGAAATGCGTTGCTCACGCATTGAGTCTGACTATGATTTAAGATTCCTACAATAAAGAAACCTCTCTAATGAATCGATAAGTAAGACTTCCAAATCGTAAATATCAATCTCAGTGTAAGCTTGACAACGCAAACAGCTGTTCGGTATTTGGACAACAAACATAATATGTTGGTTGCCTGATATTAAAAGCAGTCGGCAGATAATAACGTTCAAACTCTGCAGTTTCGGTTTCGTATGAATGCAAACCGTTTCGGAGTTCTCATCACAAAAGGCACAATTTTGCTCAACCCCCAGTTCATTGCATGTATATATCGTTGCAAAAAAGCTCTCCTACTTTGCCACTCCACTAGGTTTTGGTAAACATCCTAAGAATATTGATTGAACTTATGCATGAAATAACTATTTAAATAGGCAATTTGTGTGTGTGTGTGTGTGTGTGTGTCTGTCTGTCTGTCTGTCTGTCTGTCTGTCTGTCTGTCTGTCTGTCAGTCAGTCAGTCAGTCAGTCAGTCAGTCAGTCAGTCAGTCAGTCTGTCCGTCCGTCCGTCCGTCCGTCCGTCTGTCTGTCTGTCTGTCTGTCTCTGTCTCTGTCTCTCTCTCTCTCTCTCTCTCTCTCTCTCTCTCTCTCTCTCTCTCTCTCTCTCTCTCTCTCTGTGTGCGTGTGTGTGTAAACGTAAATGAAAACTGGAAGGTCTCAACAAAAGTCAACTCAAACTGTATATAATTTATAATAATGAAGTGGTGCTGACAAAATTAAAAGAATCAAAATTAAATTAATTAATTAAATAAATTAATGTAAAATTAAAGAATGTTTTGCATCATTGCATTTCAAACTGTGTCGCTACTCGACAGTATAACTGCTGGGGTAGGGCTCTAATTTGTTAGGAAATCATCAGCCATTAGACTGATCACTAGTTTCAATAATTACAAATCAACTAAGGTCTTTCCTGTGTTATTTTCAAACAATTTGACAGAGTTCAAGGAAGAGTGACTTGAAATGTGTTTAGTCATTGTAGAGGTGTTCGTAAATATTGATAATTAAAAGTAAGCAGTGCCCAATTCATGATGCATATGTGTGATTGAAGGGGAATCATTGTTTGTATAGAATATGAGACTTAGGGACACACTGTAAATTTATCAATTTACTAAAACGAAATAATAATGCAAATTTTATTTAGCTCATCAGCTTGGGATATAGGGTTAGGATTTGGTCGATACAAAACACAAGTACAGGCCAGGTGCAGGCTAGGCCAGGTCAGGTCAGGTATTGACTGAATTTTATTTTTGGTTTCACATTCAGATCTAAAGATCGACCATTAAAATTCACTAGTCAATATTTACCCAACCTTTTCAGCACATTCACACTACTGAGCTATACACATGGCTACAACCATGCTCAGAGTTTGACCCCAGACATTGTTCTAGTTACATGTCCAGAGCTTTAACCATTAAAATGGGATCCAAACAGCTTTCCTACTTTGGGTTGGACCCAATCAGAATTGGTGTGAATTTCCCACATAAAGTATGAGCGGAAGAAGGGATTTTATAACTATTTGACATACACTTTTACTCTGACGTTTGCCATCAAACATTATATACACCACTAAAACAGAACTTCAGTTATTCACACAGCGAATTGCTAGGTAAAAGGACTGAATCCACCTATACCATTTAGTGGTGATACACAATGTTATAAATAGTATAAACATCAGCTTACCACCATTGGCTCATGAGAAGAACGACAACATATCTATACCTGATCAATATTTTAGCATCACTCTATGATGCCTCTAACCCAACAAAAGCACACAAGTTGGGAGACATACCTCACAACTGGTGAGAAACACCCAAGCAGGAATTTCGAAACAGCCCTAGTCACTTTATGTGATGAATGTGTGCAACAGGAAATCAAGGCTGTATCATGATAGATTTCATCATGGTCATTTTAAAACACTTCACGTGTATATTACGTACTTTTTATCAGGCACATCAATATACCTATATGTGGATATCGAATAAGCAAACAACACTAGCAGAACCCTATCCCCCCCCCCCCAACACACTAAATGCGACTATTTCCCATATTAGCATCTACCATCTTTTTTGTCTTTCACATGCAACATTTAAAAGTGATTGAAGAAGTCCTATGCACCCTGATCAAGCATTGACAAAATGTTTTTTGCACGAAGTACATAGAAAAATGAATAGGAAATCAATGTGACAAATGTTATTCATAGTGGCGATTTTGAATAAATTAAGATAACTGATGGCGCATTGCTGAGAAAAACTAACCTGACGACTACTAATCGAATATATACAACAAATATAATGATGGATTCACATCTTTGGATCTGAATGTGAATCCAAAGATAAAATCCAGTCGATATCTGACCTAACCTGATCTAACCTGGCCTGCACATGCGTTTTGTACCAACCGGGATTGGATCCCTAAGCACCATAATATCAGAACACATCATCCTGACAATGTATCATGCAGTGAATAAAGTGTGAGTTGTGATGCAAGAAGTCTTAACAGAGTAAACCAGGAACAGTTAGGTAAGATGTTACGGGCAATGTTGTGGCATGCAGATGTTGACATCGATCCCAACAATTTTGAGTGTGGCCATCTAGACTTTGGAAGTCAGATCTGACCTTTGGTTCAGCAATTTGATCAAAACACAGGAATTGATTAATACTGTGCCTTCACACAATTTAAATGGACGTGGTAGTAGTAGTAGGATATAACCAATTCCTTTAAATCTATCAATATGGTAGCAGCAGTCATTTCCATTAATTCTGGGATTTGTGTCCTTTTCGATGTCTGACCAGGGGCACTCAGGCTAAGTTAGTTATGTTTACGAAAACAAACAAGCGAACAAAATAATTAAACAAACAAACAAACAAACAATAAATAAATAAATAAATAAATAAATAAATAAATAAATAAATAAATAAATAAATAAATAAATAAATAAATAAATAAATAAATAAATAAATAAATAAATAAATAAATACTGACAAGCATCAACAAGAAAGTAATTACAAATTATTATCAACTACAAGAAATACTATATGTTTTCCTGTATGGGACATGGTCACAATTGTACCATTTCGCAAATAGGAAATCTTATTGTAATTCCTGTAGATAATGGTTTGTAGTTACTCTTTTGTTGATACTTGTCTGTATTTATTCATTTATGGTTTGTTTGCTGGTTTATTCATCCATTTATTTAGTTTGTTTGTTTGTTTGTTTGTCTGTCTGTCTGTCTGTCTGTCTGTCTGTTTGTTTGTTTGTTTTGTTTGTTTGTTTGTTTGTTGTTTATTTTCGTAAATATAACTATATAAGCCCGAGTGCCATGTGGTCTGACAGCATTGTAATCTGTGTTTGTTTGTAAATATTTCAATGGGGAGTGTTTTAGAGAAAGAACTTTGAGGGAGGGTCACTTTTTTAGCATGACAGCGTCGGTAGAGGGCCACATTTCAAACAACAGAGCACGTCTTTTTTCACATCCACTCCACACTTGTGAACTAATATTCTTCACAAGTGACTGTGGTTCAAGGTCAATATTAACCATAATTGGAAACTGTTAAACCTTTTTGAAGGGATACATTTTCACAAGTAAATTTGTAGTTTTAACGGAACGTATCTTATTATGAACGATAAATGGTTACAATAGCCCAGTTTGAGGTCATGAAATACTTAAAGAGGTCAAATAAAGTCCATATATTTCAACAATTGTTAGACCGACTTACCAGATTGTGACTGCTTCGGTATATCAGCCTGTTGTTCTCTATATTGTTCCACTTTCTTAACGGCCAACATATGGCCAATGCTTCTTACAATATCTATTAAGAAATCCAGTTTGTCATTAGATATAAAATCCAATTCACACAATTTGCTGAAAACCATTTGTGGGTTATCCAAACGCTCCATATCTCTTTTGGATATCTGATTTGGCACCAGCATCTCTTTCATTCTTCCAAATTCAACTTCACCTATCATTTGGCCAACAGTGTCCAAGAGAACTTTGAATTTGTCAAGGGAACTCGTTTGGGACATGACAGAACACACAACCTGGACAGCTTTAATATTAGTTTCGATCTGTTCACTATTAAAATACAGTTCGACCTTTCTTCATGACCTGTGATAAGGGTTGAATATTTAAGCTATGCATAAATCCCAGCTATAGATTCAACTGTTTAATATTGTAGTAGCCTGGGTCATAGCTGTTGTTTCTATTCATATAATATTGTATTATAAGTTTATATAATAATTACATCGTATTAATATTTCAAGGAAAGTCTTAAAAACTGGAGCGTTTGAATTTATGGTGATGTATTCGTTGCTGGAAACTAAATATTTTATTTGTTACACGTAACTACGTGCAATTCTCAAGGACATATGCCACAAGCAGCGTTATTTATATTAGAAAACGTAGTAATACACAACCGGCAGTGCCAATGGCCAGCTCTGGTAGGGGTGTGCGGCTAATACTGCCGACCCCAGATTCAATTCTAGATATATCTTGACCCAAAACAATACTTCATTATTAAATTGTGGATCGCAAATGTAGTGAGGGAGACTTCAGTAATTACAAGGGGGGGGGGAGGGCCGGGGGAATTTACGGTCGGCCTGTTGCTAAAATATGACCCCTCCCTCAACTCTGCCATGCTAAAAGTGGCCCTCCTTCAACTTCCTTTCTCTAAAATATGACCAACCCCCACCCCCCCCCATTCAAAATATGAGTTAAAATACTGTCAGATTTGTAAAAGGACATGAGTCCCAGAATCAATGGTAAGGACGTCACCCCCCCCCCCTGCTACCAATGTTGAAAGTGTTAAAGGCAATGGATAATTCCCCACTACTACCGCTACCGTCATGTGGATGCGTGTGAAGGCATTATATACCTGTGTTTGAATCTCATTGGCTGAGCTGAAGGCCACAATTCAGCTCCCACTGATTAGATTAGGTCAACATCTCCACAACATTTTCCCTAGTATCTTACCCAACTGTTTCCATTTTACACCTGTGAGACTCACTCCTCTCCTCACACCACAACTGACAATTCATTCATTAATACATGGTTGTCAGCAGCAATTTGAAATAGGCTGATATCATGGTACCTAACCCTAACCTTAACCGTAATCCAAACCATAACCCGAATGGCAGCAATGGGATTTGAAACCGGTGACAGCAATATAATTGGATAACAACAAACACGAAATAAAGCAATGGTAGGCAATACAACGAGTCAAAGTAAAATGTGACCCTCTTTCAATCCCATTTTCTAAAATATGACCCTCCCCAGAGCTGATTTATAAAAGGTGACACCCCCCCCCCCATTCCCCTGCCCCCTGTAAATACCGAAGGCTCCCTACTGGGGCAGAGTTTTAATTTGCAAATTCATCACTAGTTTCAAGAATTTCAAATTACCTGACCTATTACCTATAGGGTTCAAAAGATGAGCGACTTGAAATGTGCTTAGTCATCGTGATGATTATAATAACAAATGCATTGCAACTAAAATGTGTTTAACATCATATTGTACATGTGTTTGTAAGTTTCTTAAGGTTTATGGAGTTTTTGCATAATAATAATAAAAATAAACTTTATTGTAACCTTATCTATATTTCCAGATATAAGTACAACACAATAATGTAAAAAGAAAAATGCTTGTATTGACCACAGACAAAAAAATAGTAATTCCACAGTGTGAAAATCAACACAGCATATTGGTTATACAGATAGTGATGAGCCTCTGAGGCCATATGTAATCAGAGGGCCTAAAAAGTAGTAAATGTATTTGTCAGCTGGTATATTTTTGTTCAAATGATATTCTCAAATTTTGAATTCATGTTGAATAAATTTGCTTATTTCAACTAATGTATTTTTGTCTTTTATTTTAAGAATCTTTATGAGATTCTCATTATCCGTGCTTGTACCAGAATATATATTTAATTTGTTAAAGAGTTCTTTCCTTTCATTTTGATATCCTGTACAGCGTAATAAAAATGCTCCTCATCTTCTATTTCACCTTGTTTGCATACAGGGCATGTCCTGCTTGATAAGGTGGTGTTTGTGTATCTTCCAGTTTCTATATGTAAGAGCACTAATTCTAAGTTTCGTCATTGCTGATCTGTATTGTTGGTTTTTTAATGTTTTCTAAATAGTTTTCAAAGTTCATATCCGTTTTAATTTGTCTACATGTATGTAGTTTATTTTTATATTGTTTGTCATTGTTGTCCTTCATTGTGTCCATTATATTTTTGTGGAGAAGCAACTTCAACTTTTCCTTAAATCTAGCAATTAGGTTTTCACTGTTGGAGTGGTTTGGTTCAGCTGTCGACACCTTATCCATTATCAAAAGTTTTAATGTTTGCTTCATTCCTGTGGCCCAGGATTGTATTCCACTGGACTCCAGATTTTTACTCAGACAGTAAGCTTCCTTAGTAAGGGTAGTTTCTGCTTTCTGTAAAATCTTTAGCCAATATTTGAACATTTGTGTCAGGCCAGATACTAGTAGGGGGTAGCGACCTAGTTCCATAAGGCAAGCTGTATTAGATGCTTTACAGTTTACATTTAGTAGGAATTTGCAGAACTTTATGTGTAGTTTTTCCATGGGAGTTGAGAGTTTCATTAGGTTTCGAGACTGGTTTATGTTTTCATGTGACCAAACCTCACTACAGTGTATGATGTGCAAGTGATAATAAGTGACAATAAAATGGAATCCCTAATTTTTGGAGGGACTTCATATTTTGAGCAATGATGGGTCCCTGGGACTCACTGGTTTCAAAGACTAGTGCAATCCCTACATTGTATATGTGTAATTGGAACATCATTATTTTGTATTGAATGTTACAGAGACTCTTTAGAATACACTGTAAAAGTTATCTAATCACTAAAACTAATTAGTTATGCAAATTTGTATTTAGCTATATATTTTCCACCGAATATATACGATATGTGATATATTTTCATCAAGCTGTTGGGTAAATTTAATTAGAATCTGACAAAGCACTAACGAGCTACAACCTAATTATATTATATCGATATGTAAACCAGTTTCGGGTGGGGGGGATAAGTATAGAAATGGTAGATTCACTAAATATCATGATGCATGTCTGTATTCTGTATGAAACAGTATTTATTAGAATATCTGCAAGTTCAACATATGTGTATGAAAGCTAACATTCATTAACTAGAAATTAGACAATTACAAAAAAGTAGATATTCGGTCAAGCTAGTATCTCTTGGTGGAATGTTATCATGGGGAAAATGTTTGATAGAGTCCCAGGGGGGTGGGGGGTACTCCCATAGAAAGGGTATATATGTATGTACCGCGGTTTTGACCCCCTTTTTCGACTCATGTACACTTTTGAGTCTTGATTTTTAAAGCATCATGTAGAGGTTTGACTCGCCTCTTTGAATGCACGTACTTTTTACCCCATATTTTGAAAAAGGTTGTTTCCATGGGTTGTTTTCAGTCATCTTTTTCTGAAGTAGGTGTCCCCCCCCCCTCCCCCCCCCCCCCCCCCGGCTGCCAATGAACTAGCAAAAGTGTTAAAAACTCATGACCACTGAAACGATTGGAGCAGCGCTGTAGCTAGAATGTAGACTTTTGACCCCCGTTTCTGGCTAAAATGTACCCATTACCCACCCAAGTGGGTAATATCTTTAAGCCAGTCTTGATAGGCAACTTTTTAACAAACTAGTTTGTTTATTTTATAAACCAAAGTTAACATTACAAAAATTGAAACGCTGTGTAACAACTGAAGAATATGTACAATCTATTATTTTGACACAAACATAAAAGCTTACATTAAAAGAAGGGGTTCCAATTACATATCCTTAGAAGCAGGTGGGTTAGGTATAGCTTGTGTATTCTGTATATGTATGGTTACAGTGAAGGTTCTGTCTGGAATAACAACATCAGAATGAGAGCTTTAGTCATGATCAGAATGGTTGGTGACTGCTGTTTGGAAAGCATTATAAGATGTCACATACACAGTACTATTATCCAGATGGTTTCAGTCTATTATTGAGTTTACAAAGAATGACTATTCTGAGAAACATTCGTCTTTTTTTTTAATTTCTGATGATTTGATGCCATTTTCAAGATTTGTTTCAAACACAAAAGCTTAGAGTTGGCTGAGTGCAGAAAGTTAGATAGGACTGAGTAATTGAACCACACCTCATACTTTTATATTTTCATAATATGCCTGAGGCACAGTGAGGTTCTCAAAGTACTGTGATTAATAAATAATGTAAATTTACAATCTGTTATCACAGTACTGTTAATTATCATACAGATTAGTCATAAAATTTATTATTAAAATGAGAGCTCATTCTATGAGAAACCCTTGTGTAAATTCAATTTAACATTCCTCTTAGGAAAAAAATCCAGTTTCACACATGATTTTAAAAAAAATGTACTAAAATTCATAACAATGCATTGAATAATTTTCACAAAAAGCAATTCAATACTTATTTCAACTTTGACCTCCAGAGATTACTCTACAATAAAACCAGTTGTATCAAACAACTCTCATTCAGCACCAAGGAGTGCAGAAATGCAAGTTTTCTAAATCTGTAAAACAGAATATTCAATGGTGAAAATAAATTACTGAAAAGCTGTCATGTCTCAGAGTTCCATGTACTCTACACAAACATTAGGCACACATGAGAATTAAAGTAGATTGACATGTTGCCAGTTCCAAGAAGAATTAATCCACACATCCCCCTAGTCTAATTCCTATACGACACATTACAGTTAATACTACCATCATTTCCACTCATGCATAGGGAAAGTCCTTATTGTAACACAGAAATCTGTGCTACCTCTGACTGCATGATGACATTATCGCGTCCCCACATGATTTTTGTTTCAGACTGAAGAGATGGAGTTTGGTTAATGAGCAATTGTCCAAAGGAACTAACCAATTACAACTGCCTGTATTTTGTGTGAGTCGCTTACCCTTCGCCCAGCTGGGGTAGCATAGATTCCTGTGTTAGAGTAATACCATGTATTCTGTAGGGGGGGGGGGGGGGGGGGGGGGGGGTTAATCTCCAGACTGTACCCTTGGTTTACCAATAAAATCCTTCTGTTATTGATGGCATTTAATCCTAGCTCTAAAAGATTACTCTGAATTAAAGAGGACAACACGTCTTTCCATCATTTCATTACGGTAATGTTATTACAAATGTAACACAAAACATGACTAAACATAACAACATAAGCACTATTGTCTCATGCAATGCATCTTGGAACCAGATCAACTATCAACCTTCTTGAACTAACTTACCCTCTATATACAGCATATGGTAAAAATTGGTTTTGAATTTGAGTACATAATATAATAACACCATAATATTAAGCATTTACATGTCAACTCAACACCATCCTGCCTTTGATAGGAGCCAGAATTGCCTGAAGTTGGTTGGCTACACTTTATAAACCTGGTTAAAGTCATTGTAAACATATCTCATTAAAAAAGTACTGATAAATGAATAGTATACTCAATTTACAACTCTTATATAATGTCTATGTGTGTGTACGTGCGTGCATGCATGTGTATGTTTGAGTTCATCTATGGATTGAAAAAAATATTCAAAAAATTTATAGAATTCACAATTACAGACTAAATGTACACACAACTGAACTGAACTGAACTGCAAACATTCTACAGCATTTACAAAGATGTTAATCTAAGAAAGATGTCACTTTATAATCAAAATGAAAACACACTGCATCTTACAACCTTACAATGTGTATTTTAAGGTAGGAGGTGTCAAATTCAAATATACCCACAAAGGGTTTAATCATGTTTGACAAATACCATACACATCTGTCAAAGCCCACCACTGGCTCTATGACGTCTTGGTTTTCATTATAGAAAATCTGTGTGGGATTAGGTTGTGGCTACAGAAAGTCTGATGATATGGGTAGCAAAGTAAGAGGTAGGACTGCTCTACATTTACTGTTATACATGTAAACTGTTACAGCAAGAAACCCTTGAGATCATTTATCTATGATAAGCTACGAATACTAAACACTCCCTAACATCTCTCTCAATTGTTGACTTTCATTAAAACTCCCTCTCTTCTAAGTTGTCACATACAAAGCCTCAACTCTATAGTTTACTCTTTCAGATCTCAACTCGTTTCATCTAAAAAATGGCTTGTACTTTGGTCTTCAATTTCCCTTTCCTGACTTGCTAGATTGTAACTTAGCTCTGCTGTGTTATTCCTTTATTTGTCCTTTTTCAACTTCTCTATTCTACCTCTGATGAGTTGCTCCAAGTTTGCCATTGGCATTTCTACAGCCAGGAATACAATGGCACTCACACCATAGGTCATGAAGAGGACACCAACAAACAGGTAGGCCTAAAAGAGATATAAAATTGTTATCTTTGTTGATCTATCGTTTTCTTTGTATCTCACATTCTACATACAAAATGGCTTCAAACTGCAGTTTCATAAAATTGCCACCACAAGAAGATTGCATCTTCATTCAAATAGTTGATTTTCCTGCTTGCCTGTGCTTTTTAAAATCTAGGTGAATTTACATTACATTTATAATGACAAACAATTAGCTAATAAAAAATAATTCAACATCATTGGAAAAATATCGATATTAAACTTTTTGTCAAGTTTTAATCCACTGTTTACAATATTTAGATGAGCAAACACATTTTTCAACTCTGACCTTCGACTTCTTTGTATAAATTGGTTACCATGGAAAAATATACAGTGACCCTCTGTATTGAACCTATTATTATTACAAACTCTAAATGTTGAATACTTTTGGCAAATGTTTATAAAATTGTCATCACTTTCAGAAACATTACATATTGTTAGTATTTCTCCATAATTAATATATTTCATGGCTACATTTTGAAAATTATCAGAAATATAACAATTGCACTTCTAAGTACTGAATACCTGAACAAATCTGACTAGAACCATTTCAAACTAAATAGTAGTAATAATAAAAATAATATATGTATACTTAATTAATCCAAAATTAAATTCAGAAATTCAAATACAGTCAGCACTTCTGCAACACTCAAGTGCTCTAGTGTTAAAGTAGACATAGCTCAAGTGCACTAGTGTTAAAGTAGACATATGGATAAAGATTGAGTATTTATTTTGGATTTAGAATTTACAGAACAATTTTATTATGACTTCCTACACTGCAAGGGTGGTGTTTTCGGTTTCATATACAAGATGGTCGAACGACGGAATTGTTGAAAATCCAGAAATGCCACATTTCCATTGTGTGACCATATGCATTGAAACCGCAAACACCACTTTTAATGCAGTGATACTTTAAAAAAATCCATGTGAAACAACACATCAAGTCCTAGTTGTAACTCAATTAATTGCAAAAGATTACAAAATATGTACAAACATTTGCAAAAAGAAACTTTTTTACAATTTTATTTAGCTTTTTGAAATGTATTGAGTTACAAACACAGACTTTGATATATAATATGTTGTTTCACACTGATTGATATGATAATGATAAAATTGTTTTATAGATTAAAAGTCCAAAATAAATACCCCTCTCCAGTTTAAAGCAGAAGGAACCCGAAGTACCTGCGTAAAATCTACATTGTGTAGTAGGGTCAAACTGAGCATCACCCATCTTACATACAGAAACTTAAGACTATTCTTCAGATCTGAATGTAAGAGATACTTACAATGATGTTAATAGTGTAGTGAAATGGTGTCATAAAGTTGAATACCAAGACATCTAACACTATTGGATGGAATAAGTATGCAGTGTATGTAAGTCTGCTAAGTGGAATCCAGAAATCCCAGGAAAGTATATCGTTTATAGGACCTATGGAAAAATTAAAACCACAATCAAGTATATATAATCCTACCAAACTTTCTTTTGTTGTTGCCAGCTGTTGTCAGCAGTAGGTAAAACTAACCAAGTAACTTTTTGTAATTTCTGCATGTTTTCTGGCAGTCATGTCATTATACTTTGAAACAAAACTCTAAGGCATTGTGAGACTTAGTATGGTGTCAACTGTAAAGTGAAGCTAATCAACAAAGGAAAAATCATCTTACAATATTAAAGGCCAGGGTTTCAATCCCAGGTTCTGGTATAAGTGTTATCTTGTCTGTGGAGCCATTAGGATTACATGAATCATTTCTTTTGTTCTGGGTCAACCTTTCTATATGTTTGTCAGACAAATGTTTTTCACATCTAACCTTTTCAAAGTGGACTTTTAAAATCTGAAACAGAGTCAAAAGTATGGTTTTTTACAACAAAATAGACATACCTGCCAGGTTATATCGACAAGCAAACACAACCCATCCAACTGAGAGGGACCATGCAAAACGACTAAAACTACCATTGAGAATAATTTCTGCATTGCTTTGTACATGTCCATTAGATATACTAGGATACATTCCATATATGACTGCCATGGCAACAACTGTAGAAAACAGCCAACCAGCAATGGAGACCATCTGACAAATAGATGCAAAGTTAGACTTTCAATACTCCAATAGAGACAGTTATAACTTCATGATTATTATTAAAATCTAGCAAAAATGATGAGTCAGGAAAGAGTAGATACTTTTCAAATTGACAAACTAAAAAGCAATTGGACAGTACAATATAGATACTTTGGAACGATAAATTAGATGTTTTGATCCATCTACTATGGACCTTGATCACACATTGATTTAATTATTCAGCACTGATTTATCTCTCTGGCAATTTTCACTTGAGGAAAAACCTTACAAACTACGTTTGTGCCACTTGGTTAATTTAGTAAAATGTTATGACATGTACTTTATTACAAACTGTTAAAATGAATTAATTCTTGAATAATAAATACACACTTAAAGGGGCACAAGATGAGTTTATATGTTTGTGGGGTCACAGTGTAATTTGGTTTGCATATTCTACTTTGTTAAGTGTACTTAACCATTACTTGCAAAAAAATGAATTCAAACCTGGTGTTAAGATATAACTTATAAACAATCTGATGACGTAATTTATTATGTTATGTATCAGGAACTCCCTACTCGGCAATCAACAGTTCTAACACTACCAGAACACAAACTGTAATATCTTAAAAAAAATATACATCAATATTAACATTATACTAGAATAGTTAAATGAAGTATTTAGTAAGTATTTTAATTTGATTAAAAAGTTTACAAACTCAGCTTGTGCCACTTCAATGAACACTTATATCATCCAAGTTATTGTACAATCTTATCAACAATCACTGTTTGAATGCTTTTGTAAACATTCACTAATGAGTTAAGATACGTTAATTACAGAACCCACAGAGGATCTTGACAGCTCCTAAATGGATAATAACCCAGAAAAACCATCACTGATTCAATCTGGAGAGAACATGAGGTATTTTGTGACTAGTAATACACTTTTTTTTCAAAAGAAACAATATTTTTGTTTCAATTTTTGAGAACGTAATGTATTGGCTAAACATTACATGTGGTACTAACTGCTAAACTGATTGATTCACATCCCCAAATAAAGTTGGAACTATTCATTATACTTACATAGGGTAATGAAATTGTCAAATGTCTTCGTTTCTGTAGCAAGAATCCCAGAGCAAGACCAGTCAAGTAAGGTGCAATTCTACAGTATGGTTTGATATACACTATATCAAAGTTGTTGGGCCCATGGCTGTGATCAAAATCAAAAGAATTGTTTTTAAATAATATGAATTAATTAGTGTAATATACAATGTACTCACTTTGTAAACAGGGATTTTGAAATACAAAAAATTATAGTGATTAGTAAAAAAAAGTTTTGAATCAAGACAATTTCCCAACTAGGCACCCAAATATCATGGCAGTCGGTCCAGCAGTTTTTGACTTCAAGTTGTTTGCAAACACACACACACACACACACACACACACACACACACACGGATGGATGGACACTTTGCCAAGCCTATAGCACTACTGAATGTAAGATCAGTTGTACTAAAAAAGTTTAGGGTTGGCAGCTTAAACTATCAGGTTTCAGTCAGGTTATAGGAAAAACATATTTTTGTTATTATTGACAGACTTTAATATAACTTAAAAGTAATATATAACAATTACTGTATTTTAAGGTACCAAGTATATTCAATTTTGTATTTTGAGATATTGTTAAGTTTCAATGTTTCTGTAAGTACCATTATTGTGTCTATAATGCAACATTGTTTATGTATGCTATCATTGTACATTGTTTACGTAAGTCAATAAAAACTTGATTTAGAAGCTGCAATCATATTCATATACAACCATAGGAAGCTAATTGCACAAAATGTAATTTTTTTTTCTCTTTTGGAAAGCTTGGGGTGTTCACAGTGTCAAATTACATAACTTTGTCTATGCTATCACTGGTTGCATTTTGTATGATATTTACCTTATTACAAAAGTCTGAGTAAAGGTTGCAAACAAATACTTTGTTTGACCAAATTAGCAATCTATGTTCATGCTGTATATCAAGTGCCATATTAGCAAATGATTAAACTCACGGTGTCAAGCCAGCTGGAGCTCCTACTCCTCCTGCTCCAGGGGCCATCATAACAGAGGGAAAGTCAAAATAGGCATAGAGTGCAATTGTGGTCATAAGACTCCCACCTAACACAGCAGACAGTGATATGATTCCAAGTGACACAGATCTGAAATCATAAATCAGAGAAAAGTTATAATTAAACTTTGGAAGGACAGAGTCAAATCATTGCGATGCATGAAAAATTTTGCTTTTATGATCTTTCATTTAAATTAGTAATGTTGAATACATGTATCATTACTATTAGCAACTACCTGTAAGCATGTATTCATATATTGTTTGAGCCTGAAATTGTGGCGTAAACAAGCTTCAGTGATCTTAAAATTCACAGAGTAAGGGAGTTATAATTTCAATAATACTGGAATTAATGTTTCTATACAATTGTGCTAATGGCATGTACACTATAGCTCCTATATTTTATTTAGGTTGGATTTCAACGCTCCAACTACAATTTTACAAAATCGGATTGTTTTAGAGAATGGCGCAGCCCTATAAATATCCAAATGCTCACCTTTAATTAGGAGCATGAGATTTTTTAATTAAATTGTTACAAGAGATTAATCCATGACAGCTTTAGCCCTATGTCCTTTAAGATCATATTTTGTAGCACTGTTTTAGATTGATGCAGTTTAATTTTTAGTTTTCTGTTGCTATGTTTGGTGTATTTTACTGCAATGTCAAAAGTTTACTATAATAGTTATTATATTTGTTAACTCTTTGTCTTGTCTTGATTATCAAGTGTACTATCTTTATTACCAATGTTTTGGTTTTTGTTCTGTATATTTTTATCAGTGGAGCTGTAAATGGGACTACTCATCCTGTTGGTTATCCTTGGAAATAAACAAATATTAAATAAAATAAATGAATAAATAGAAACTTTTAGACCAATGAAAACAAGTCTATCAATCAATTAATTAATTAATTATATGAAAACAAGTGTTGATAATAAGTTCCACAAAAATGATTTTAATAATGTGTTGGTGTTGCTAATTGATAAATTCAATACCTACTTGTACATTGCTAGAATAAGAATAGGACTTATCCAATAAAACTGCATATCATTAGCCAAGTACCAGGTCCACATAATACACTGAAAACCAACAAATGCAGATAAATAGTTTTAATTGAATACATGTTGTGCAATTTGCTTCTTACTACATGGTAAATATCCATAAAAGGAAATAATTTCAAATTTTGTTTTGTTGGACTTAGTGAAGTGACTTAGAACAGTGACTTAGGACTTAAAGGAAAGGTCCAATCAAACACATTTACACTTTTAGATAGCTTACCATTGTGTTTGTAACTGATATGTATGTGAATTTTAGAAATAAAATGAAACGTATTAAAGTTATGTGACTTTGAAATGCAAAATTCTGCTGTGTTGAGCAACAGTCTGTGCCGCCATTTTAGAAACTTTTGCTTTAGGCATAAAAAAAATTATGTGGTTCCAATTTCATTCAATTTTAAAATAGGTGGGTAGGTAGATTTTTTATTTTATTTTTTAATTATATTTTTTTTTCATATGTGTCTAGTTCAGGTAGTTATGTGTTCCATTGTTTTCCATATGGTCTCTGTGTTATTTATTTCTTCTCATCAGATGTACAGCCATTACAGATTGGAAGAACAGATTTATATTGTCTTTTTCAGTTGTCAGTTTCTGCATCCACTATTTCTTGCGAGACTTCACAATTTTTGCGATTTTCTTTTTTTTTTCTCGAATATGTAAAAAAAAGTTTCGGGTTGGTGTGTAAAACTAGGTGGGGTCGGGTAAACGGAACCAAACAACTTTTTTATTTGGCCTTATCAAAGAATGCTGGGAATAATCCATGTTTTTGACATCACGTCATCCTAAACGTCCACTGACATCTAGATCTAGCTAGGTGTGTGTAACAGGTGTTCACCATTTGCAAACATGCTAAAATATAAATATAAATATGTTATAATCATTTTGTTTTTCCATTTCCACTGATCAAGTGTTGAAAGAAGTCATAATTTTGCTACTTTCAAAGTTTGAGGTAATGCTTTTAAGAACTTAATTCATAATAAGTGTAATTTTGAAAATTGACTGTATTCAGGATGAATTCATGGGCTGTATTACACCAACTTTAATTAATCACGTTTTGTAAAGCAATAACATCACTGGTGATAAAACAACTGCTATGAATGTGTATTATGATATCATCTTTAATTGTAACTTACACCTTCCATTGAATTTGTAGGGTAGAAATTATTGATATACAGGATGTTTGTCCACCAGTATTTTTCACATGGTGCAGTGTAAGTTGTCATATACCAAACTGGTCCCTGACCTAACCATGGTCTTATGTACATCCAGAACAAAATTGTAAATAACATGGTAGGCGTCAACCTGTAAATAAGATAAATTACACTCAACCATCTCCTTTACTTGTTACACAAAATTTAAAGTGGCACAAGCCAGGTTTATACCATTGAGCATTTTACTCTTCATTACTGGGACAAGCCTTTAAAGAAGCAAGTCCACTTGTTATCAAAGAGTACCAATATTTACACATGTGATGATGGGCTCTTACATAACACAAGTAAACAGTGTAGTTCACAGCGTAAGATCATTTCTAAGGAGTGGGTCAATTGAGGCAAACCTTATCTCCGTCTTATATCAGTTGTTATCAATTTATTAGGCTATTATAAGTAACACTACAAACAGCTTTAGAGATGCAAACAACTTTTATGACACCCGTTTTCGTCAGGCAAGCCCGCGGGTTTGTTGCACTTGGACCGTTAATGGCTTGTGAATGTCATGTGAAAATACTAATATTGAGCCTTAATTAAACTATGATGGCATTGATGGTATTAAAAGTTTTCTGCACCCATGACATAATCAGTGTGCTAGGGAACAACCTGTGTTATGCCCTGTTATCTGGGTTTGGTTGGCAAATTAATGGACCACAAATGTTGCCAATGTACACTATGTAATCAGAGCTTACAGATTATTGTGTTGATATATAGTTTTAAATATCCTCAATCAACTACTGGCATAGAAGAGATTCGTTTGACCTTAAATGGAGAAATGACTGATTTGCATGTTATCATACATAAGGTTGTTAAATTGCCTTAGTATATATGAGTTAGTTTAATTCTAAGATAAGAGAGGTGGGGTTTGAATACCATTCTTTTAGATGAGTGGTTCTCTAATGCATTGTTAACCAAAGCACTAGTATATCAGGGATTTCCTTAACATTAAATTTACACCTAATCTAGAATCCAGTCATGTGAGGATTTTTGACTATTGCCTTCCTACAAACTTTCCCACACAACTGGATTTTTTGTCTAGTGCTATCCATGGCATCAAATCTCAAGATCTCTCTTTAGTCTAGTGCTATCCATGGCATCAAATCTCAAAATCTCTCTTTAGTCTAGTGCTATCCATGGCATCAAATCTTAAAATTTCTCTCTAGTCTAGTGCTATGTGGCATCAAATCTCAAGAGCTCTCTTTAGTCTAAGTATTATCCATGGCATCAAATCTCAAGATCTCTCTTTAGTCTAGTGCTATCCATGACATCAAATCTCAAGATCTCTCTTTAGTCTAGTGCTATCTGTGGCATTGAATCTCAAGATCTCTCTTTAGTCTAGTATTATCCATGGCATCAAATCTCAAGATCTCTCTTTAGTCTAGTGCTATCCGTAGGATCAAATCTCAAGATTTCTCTTTAGTCTAGTGCTATCCATGGCATCAAATCTCAAGATCTCTCTTTAGTCTAGTGCTATCCGTGGCATCAAATCTCAAGATCTCTCTTTAGTCTAGTGCTATCTGTGGCATCAAATCTCAAGATCTCTCTTTAGTCTAGTGCTATCTGTGGCATCAAATCTCAAGATCTCTCTTTAGTCTAGTGCTATCTGTGGCATTGAATCTCAAGATCTCTCTTTAGTCTAGTGCTATCCATGGCATCAAACCTCAAGATCTCTCTTTAGTCTAGTATTATCCATGGCATCAAATCTCAAGATCTCTCTTTAGTCTAGTGCTATCTGTGGCATCAAATCTCAAGATTTCTCTCTAGTCTAGTGCTATCTGGGGCATTGAATCTCAAGATCTCTCTTTAGTCTAGTGCTATCCATGGTATCAAATCTCAAGAGCTCTCTTTAGTCTAGTGCTATCTGGGGCATTGAATCTCAAGATCTCTCTTTAGTCTAGTGCTATCTGTGGCATCAAATCTCAAGATCTCTCTTTAGTCTAGTGCTATCTGTGGCATCAAATCTTAAGATTTCTCTCTAGTCTAGTGCTATGTGGCATCAAATCTCAAGATTTCTCTTTAGTCTAGTATTATCCATGGCATCAAATCTCAAGATCTCTCTTTAGTCTAGTGCTATCCATGACATCAAATCTCAAGATCTCTCTTTAGTCTAGTGCTATCCGTGGTATCAAATCTCAAGATCTCTCTTTAGTCTAGTGCTATCCGTGGCATCAAATCTCAAGATCTCTCTTTAGTCTAGTGCTATCCGTGGTATCAAATCTCAAGATCTCTCTTTAGTCTAGTGCTATCCGTGGCATCAAATCTCAAGATCTCTCTTTAGTCTAGTGCTATCTGTGGCATCAAATCTCAAGATCTCTCTTTAGTCTAGTGCTATCCATGGCATCAAATCTCAAAATCTCTCTTTAGTCTAGTGCTATCCATGGCATCAAATCTTAAGATTTCTCTCTAGTCTAGTGCTATGTGGCATCAAATCTCAAGATCTCTCTTTAGTCTAGTATTATCCATGGCATCAAATCTCAAGATCTCTCTTTAGTCTAGTGCTATCCATGACATCAAATCTCAAGATCTCTCTTTAGTCTAGTGCTATCTGTGGCATTGAATCTCAAGATCTCTCTTTAGTCTAGTGCTATCCGTGGCATCAAATCTCAAGATCTCTCTTTAGTCTAGTGCTATCCGTGGCATCAAATCTCAAGATCTCTCTTTAGTCTAGTGCTATCTGTGGCATCAAATCTCAAGATTTCTCTTTAGTCTAGTGCTATCTGTGGCATTGAATCTCAAGATCTCTCTTTAGTCTAGTGCTATCCGTGGCATCAAATCTCAAGATCTCTCTTTAGTCTAGAGCTATCCGTGGCATCAAATCTCAAGATCTCTCTTTAGTCTAGTGCTATCTGTGGCATCAAATCTCAAGATCTCTCTTTTGTCTAGTGGAATCTGTTGCATAAAACCTCAAAATCTCTCTTTAGTCTAGTGCTATCCTTGATCAAATCTGAAGATCTCTCTTTCATTCGAGATGATTTGATACCATGTTGTCATCCAGACTGGATTCTAGGTTCAGTATACAAATACCAAACAATATTATTGAATCATCAAATATTACAGCTAAATATATACCAGATTTGTTTAAGTACAGTTAATACCAAGTAATATAGTTTATAAATACACTAATTATAAGTAATTAAAAAAATGCACAGAAATTATAAATCTAATATGCAGCAAAAGCAACGACCCCCTCCCCCCCCAAAAAAAAAATAAATAAATAAATAAAATAAAATAAAATAAATAAATATATAAAAACTGTAAGTTATGTTTCTTTATGTTGGGATAACACTGTGTAAAATGTTTTCTTATTCTAACCATTCAGTTGGTTTAATCCTTAAAGTGTTGACATAAGGTTGTCTTAGTAGTTTTAGTCAGATCAAAATTTAAAAATCAAATACTAAATTACACAGTAACATGCCACTTCAACATTATCAACGTTCAGTAATAATGCAAATTTTGGTTTTATAATGATTTCTGGAAAAAATCTTCCATAGGTATCTGCAATTAAAGGAATGTAATAACACCTGTGACAAGTTTTAATTTGTCAAACTTTTAGCAGTTGACAATATTGAAGTTTATTGAAATAATTCATTTCATCTATGTTTCGATTTTATTCGTACCTA
Source organism: Glandiceps talaboti (assembly GCF_964340395.1). Taxonomy (NCBI): domain Eukaryota; kingdom Metazoa; phylum Hemichordata; class Enteropneusta; family Spengelidae; genus Glandiceps; species Glandiceps talaboti. The sequence goes on from NC_135554.1 coordinate 5,190,813, forward strand.
TAATATTTAGCGAAAATTACAATTATTTGACCCTACCTCCAGTATCTGTGGAAATAGTACTGAAACCATGGGAGTTGACCATCTTCTTTGTCCAACTGGAAAAACACCAAGTAACCCACCAGTAAACCACTGTAAAAAAGAACAAAGTAAATGTTAAATTATTCAAAACATACAATTCTATATTCTGTACTTATTATAAATATGGACATTTTACACTCATTATCTGCAATATATGAGTATGGTAATGGTTATGGAATATTGCTAATACTAGTCATTTTTCACACTTGTTTATTTATTTTGAATGCCATATTGTTTCCCAAGGATCTAGCATATAAACAAAGGATGTAGATAAGAGCCAGTAAAACCAACCAACCATCCTGCAATGTCTTGCTGGCTACTTTTTCAGGAAGTGTTCAAAGATTCTTTATTTCAACCAGTATATTTCTGTCATTAGGCAAAAGTTTTGATAATTACAATCATATCAAAAACTAGTCAAATCAGTTCAAAAACTATCTCCAATCATCGTAAACTAGTTATACTTCATATTCATAGAGATTGATTACCGTTTGTCTGTATATTTAAGTAGGTCATTTGTTGTTTCTTTGTATTTGTGTATTTGCTTGTTGTTGTTGTTGTTGTTGTTGTTGTTGTCCACCTATATTTATACAATGTATTTTGTAAATCCTTTATGATTTTTTTCTATTCTGTCAATATTGCAATATACTCAATTTGACCAGCAGCCCCAGTAATTAGTAATTCCTAATCCCTAAGATTGTAAAAGGGGACGGACTCGACTAGTTGCAAAGACAACTATTTTTCGTCTCCCTTTCCCAAGTTGAATACTTCATATATTGTAGAATTGTTATATATGTATATGTATATATATATTTCTGGGAATAAAGAAGATTATTATTATTATTATTATTATTATTATTATCAAAATAAGCAACAGCATCTCACTTTCTAATTGCTTGTTGTTAATTATCAAGTTTATAAAATTAATCATCAAAAGACTGTCAGAATGTTAAAGTAAACACATAATAAAAGCAAAATAAACATAAAACGATTTACCTCAAAACAAAGAATGTATCCACTGAGTAAGTGCCATTTAGAAGAACTTGAAAGGAGAAGGTGTTGATCATTTCAAGCACTTGAACCCAATCATCTAAGTTATGAAAATATACATCAAATTTAAAGATATAGTTTGGGTAAATTCGATATCAATTGAATCCTGTATGTTTAAATGGATCTGTGTCACCTGATTGTAATCAGAGGGGAGAACAGCCTCTTTTTTTTAAATCTTAAAATGATAGGAAATATCAATCTAGTGATTTTTGTTAGCATCATTTAAATATGTAGAGACTGTAGACATGATTTATAGATTAATTTTGTTTTAAAATTGAAAGTTACCGATCTTAACTAAAGCATTATTCAGAAAACTGACCTGGCACTGACAGATATAAATGGAAAATAAAAATTCACTAAATACCGCATAAAATCATGAGATAACTTTACACTTAGGCCAAAGGAGAGTTTATATATATATACTGTATATATACTTTATATACTGTCTGCTTACCTACAAGCATCGTTATAGCTGGCCACAGAAAGGTATGTCCAAGTATAACCCAAGACATACTTATCACTCTCAATCCATGTAAACATCCAATGGCTTTCTCACTTTGCTTTGTACTCAGAAGTTTTTGTAGGTTCTTGTTGACAGCAAAACAGAACAGTAACTCTACCAAAAAGTCTGCAGTAAAACATCATGGATTAAAATAGTAAGAATTGTAGTAGCATGTATTGTATAGCAAGGTGACTGTACATGTAGGACTCAAACATTAGGCCTTAAAGTGGCCATATGAATGATGATTGGAGTTTTAATTTATAAAACAATTTTATCATGGCATCCTACTTGAAAAATCAATGTCACCAACATAGACCAAGTCTTTGTTTGTAACTCAATACATGACAAAAAGCTAAACTGTGTACAGAAGTTTGTTATTGTAAGTACAAAAACAAACTTTTTAGTATTTACACATTTATAATCATTTTAAATTTATTGAGTTACAGACAAGATTTGGCATATGTTGTTTCACATCATGTTGATTTTTCAAGTAGGAAGCCATGATAAAATTGTTTTACTCCAAAATATATTCCCAATCCTCATCTATATGGCCACTTTTAATAAATAGCAAAGATTATCATTATGCACCATGGTTATTCCCTCATTACTGTAGTCACAGTGATTTGAAGAAATTTGATAGATTTACATGACTTCAATAAATTTAAAATAGCTGTTAGTGAATTATCTAACAATAAATTGCCATTCATCTCTATTTGGTCTCGTTACATGGCACTATATTATGATTTTTGTACAAAAAAGGAACATTTCTGTATAAACAGTTGCAATGAGATCTTTTTGCACAAATGATGATAACTTCGTACAAAAAAAAAAGAGATATTTGATTGTCATTTCCAATAGCCTTGCAGCATCAACTCAATTATGAAATTTATGTGCAAAGTTAATTTTCTTAATTCAAAGTTTTATTTAAACTTGTACCAAATTTAGTATTCAACAACGTAATGCAAATAAACATTTGATAACAACACAGCTATTCAAACCTTGTATTTGTTTGGTGCATCTAGTAATAACCAAAGGTGTACAATTAAGAAGAAGAACATTAATGGAACCAAAGTAGAGTCTCAGAAAACTAAGTTAAAGGGCCACAGTATATAATTTTTTAGTCTTCGGTGATTACTCTTCATATGCATATTTGGGTTGTTCTAATTACTAGAACATGGCGAATCATGCTAGAGGTGTCACCAAAAATTTATTCAATATGATTGATATTAATAATATATGGTTACCACTAAATTAGAAAAGCATCACAATTTTAATTACCACAGTGTCTGTACATACTAAACTGATTTATAGTACAGGTCAGAGCCCATTTAATCTTTTTAACAGGACACTTTTGAGTAACTGGTCTTGTTATTTTGTCGGCGGCAAAGCCGAAGACATGTGTTTATGCGTTGGTGACACTGTAATATTTGAAAAGGTGGGGACAGTCATTGAAATGGTTAATGATAAAGTGGACCATTCCATTCACGGTTCAAGAGCTTGCAGACACTTCTGTTGTGTAAAAATTGTCCCATTAAATGGAATTGAGAGAATGGTTGAAACAATGGGGACTAGATGGGGAGGAGTATAATTTTTTTAACTGCTTAAATCACACTGTGTTAATACCGATTTGAATCAAACTAAGTGTTAATGTGTATTGACAATATGCATTTTGTACTCAGATTTATTCGAAAATTGGACCAAGATCACGGAGAGCCACTTTCACTTTTATAAATAATAATAAACTATGTTGTAATACTATGATACCATTAACAGTACCTGTATTCATGCATTGATAACATTAACAGTACCTGTATTCATGCACTGATGCCCTGTACATCCTTTTACATTAACTACAGCAACATCAGGAGTATTTCTTAGCAATGGAGTGTATTCTGTTGAGGCATCATCCTGGAATGTCCTGGCATGTTTTGTCTTGTGTATCATTGGATGTGGATCGGAGGGAGCACAGTTCAATATTATGTCTACAACCCAGCCAAACAGCATTAGGAAACCTAAGACTGCACATATGGCTCTGTCATGAAAACAAAAATTAATCACTGAATAACATAATTATTGCATGTTAATTACAAATGATTCAAAAGGATGTAAATAATGACAAAGCCCCCTTAGGTCACTCATATTTTCCTTGGCTGAATGAAAAAAAATATTGCGGAATCAAATCTTATTAGGCCATGCATGAGCCAGGTTCAACAAAAATATAAAATATATATCTATGTCTTGACAATATGTAAGTTTCCCTGATTTTATTCCGTTGGAGCTGGTATAATTATGTTATTCTCTAACATTTTTCTTCCTTCAGTTGGGAAATGACCTAAGGGTTGTCACTACAAGTTGCTAGATGAGTAGTGACAAATGCCCCTTAAATCACTCGTGAAATATTGGGGATTATATTATACCAGTATATTGATGGTGGAAATCGAGGGATCTGATTGGTCTAGACATCGAACTAGCGCGTCTAAAACGAGTGATAATGCACTACTGGTACGATAATGCACTGCTGGCACGCGTTCAAATTTTGTTCGTCTACGAGCGTTGAGTTGTAGTCCGCCGTGATACTGATAGTGAACTCTTCGAATTGTCAGAGGAGGATTTTCTCTCAATGAGACAATATTTTATGAGAAATTATGAAGGAAATTTCGAAAGCAACCCAATCATCGCGTATTTGTTCAAATCATCGCCTACTACATGTACTAAGGTCAAGGCGCTAGGCATGCACGAGATCGGTCCCAGCCTCGGCGCGGCTGGAGTGGAAACATTGGTGAGCTGTCCTGTCATAAAAATGAAGCAAGTGAAAGAGCTTATACACTGGCCGACTTACCATTAATCTAAATAGAAATTTGTCTGGGTTCGTGTACTAGAGTATCAGTCATCAATCCGAGAGGGAAATCCTCAAACCCGAAAATCTACTGACGTAACTTCCAGTAATATAAATACATTGTAAATATCAACCTGTCTATCACTTCACCGAGTCACGAATTCGGCCGGGAGCGATCGAAGCACGCTGTATTCAATAAACCACTTCAAGTTTATACCTTGAGTCAAACAGGTTGTTTATTCATCACTGTGCACTTTTAATGAGCCGATCAATGTACAGATTATCCCTAGAAACGACGAGCAGATAAAATAAATCCAGTCGCTGCACGACGTTCATATTGAGGCCAAGATCAGCTGTCTTGAAAAGCAGCGTTATTGTTATGCAAATTAGACACAGAGGCGCATACTATGAAACGATCTTGTTTCCGATATTATCAATATACTAGTATAATATAATAGCGATAAACCACCCCCTGGGGAAGGTATACCACTCGGTTTTGACCAGTGAACTCAATATATGCACTCGCTATCGCTCGTGCATATATTTCGTTCACTGGTCAAAACCTCTTGGTATACCATCCCCAGGGGGTGGTTTATTGCTTAAATAACGTCCAAGATGTTATATCCCAATATTCTTCTATTTACTTCACCAGATTGTTTATGGTGTTATAGCTAACTACCAGCTTTGGGTTCAATCAATTCTAAGTGCTGGTTAAGTATTAGCATCTTAAATCACTTGAGTGTGAAAATTAGATATTATATTATGGAAAACTGGTATTTTGGTGGCCAATTTGGATTTATGCAAATGAGATAGTTTTCACAACTTAGATTTTGGTCGACTTTTAATATTTCACTATGACGACCAATCTGAAGATAATGCTGAAAAAATAAATTATGTTGCAATTAGCGATGATTCCATATTTTGACTGGACTAATGCTTCAGTAAGTACAATACTGCAATCTACTAATACATTTAAAATATGCAGCACAATTTATGCCCAAATATGTATAAACTCAGCTTGTGCTCTTTTAAGCCACTCTATACTTACATCATGACATAGAAGCCTGTGTTGTATGGTTTGGGTGGGTCTCTAGCACAGTGTACACTTGATTCCGTCACATTTATCCACTTAATTTGAAGAATTCCTGCAAAAAATAAATAACCAAGATAACAGGATTAACACAGATTGTGGATCTACACATAACTTTATTTTTCAACAATGTAACTAATATGAAAAGACTTGGTAGTCAGGTGGTTCTTCTACCATCAATGATCACCCTGGTGATTATTTCCACTTAGTATTTTCAACTTTAGGTTTGGGAACCCTTATTAACAAAGTATAGTGAATCTTGTAAAGTATAGATTTCAATATCACATGTACCATAATATTGGTGGGGAAACCTGGTACAAAACACTGGTAGAGAATTTGGGTACATTTTACCTACTTCATGCCAGTACCCTTAGTTAACTATAACATTGATGATCTAAATTTTCAATGTGACAAAAAGGTGCTATAAAATTTTGGCAATCTAGCTGAATAAAAATCATGCATACATTATATTTCCCACCCACCCAACAAACATTCACTCGGCATAAATAAAATCATTACAGTCCTAATGTTGTGACTTCGAATTGGTACACTATTCATCCTTCTCTAATCTGGCATATTATCATCCAATCCTTATATGCAAACACAATATTGGGGTAGTGATATATAACATAATAAGGTAACAAACCTTGTATGAGATCCTGTAAGACTGATGCCACATCAGCTTCACTGCATTCATCCACAGCACACAAACCCCATCGTATTGTCACAGACTACAATTAGCAATAAGATCAAAATCAGACTCACTTTATTCTCCTCACCAGGGGATAAGACATCACCAATATATCACAACATATAAATAAAATTGTTAAAACTAAACTAAGACTTTAGTGAATACAGAGGTAAACTTCTGCTCCATTGTTACAACAAAGTGAATGAAGCACAATTATTTTCTTATGTTATATATAGAAAACTTTCTGCCAGTTTCAAATTCAGGGATAGAGAAAGAATTGATGATTATAAAATAAGTGGTAGAGTGACAGTAAGATTTATTGTATACTTGATATGTGTGTTCACAAATCTTTCCTTTCAGTTACAAATAAGGTTTGTTCATTCATTGTATGATTATTGAACATCTTATGCAAAATATACTATATATTATATATATACATAATAGTCTATTTTCTAATTTGATGATATCCCATACTTGGTAACCTAAATGGATTCAACTTTTAAAGGGGCACAAGCTGAGTTTATACAATTTTGGGTGAGATTGATCAGTTACATATTCAAAAGTCACTCATAGTATTCTATTTACTGTTCAAACCATATTTAGCAATAAATTGCAATTTCTGTAATTCAAACCTGGAATTAAGATATAACATGTAAACAATCCGATGATATTATTTTCCATATGTATCAAAAAATGTCAAGGAATCTATACTGGGCAATCAACTGTTCTAGCAATGTCAAAAGGCAATTGTAATGTCACAGAAGGCATTCATTGACATTAATATTATACCATAGTTTAATTAATTCAGGTTTTATCAAAATTTATGTAATACATAATACTGAAATGTCTGTGTTGGCTGAACTCAAATGACCTTTGCCACCATAATGGACTGGAAATGTGGACACTGACAGTAGATGA